>NW_026999918.1:129642-174642 GCF_036934945.1 Oncorhynchus masou masou
CATTTTCAACCTCTTCCAGTCCGAGTAATACCGATATGTTTAAGCAGACCAACGTAATCCCTGTGCCCAAGAACACTAAGGTAACCTTCCTAAACAAATACTGACCCATAGCACTCACGTCTGTAGCCATGAAGTGCTTTGAAAGGCTTCTGTCATGGCTCACCTCAACACCATCATCTCGGAAACACTACACCACTCCAATTCGCATACCGCCCCAACAGTTCAACAGATGATGCAAATTCCATTGCATTCCGCCCTTTCCCACCTGGACAAAGGAACTCAGGGTTCAACAACGTAGTGTCCTCCAAAGCTCATTAATAAGCTAAGGACCCTGGGACTAAATACCTCCCTCTGCAACTGGATCCAGGACTTCCTGATAGGCCACCCTGGTGGTAAGGGTAGGTAACAACACATGCCGCCATGCTGATCCTCAACACTGGGGCCCCTCAGGGTTGCGTGTTCAGTCCCCTCCCTGTACTCCTGCTCTCTCAAGACTGCGGTTAGGCATGACTCCAACACCATCATTACATTTGTAAAGAATTCCCCTGAAATGGACAAAAATGAATGGGAAAACATTGGCATAGTACAAAACCATGTACACGATGGACAATACCACCCAAATCCGCGTTGATTCGCCAAAATGCAAATGCCAGTTGTAACACTTCAAAAAATACAACAGGTTGCGTGTGCACTCCACCGTGGTTTCATATAGGGAATGGACCCCAAGTCAACATCCAAAGCCAAATTTTGAAAAAATGAATTTTTTGTCAAAAACTTATCACCCCTTAAAAAATTGTGCTTTCTGGACCGTTTTTCGAAATTCTTTTGCTTTTTGTCAATTACACATCTGTAAGAACTGTATGAATATACTTTTGTCCAATTTTATTATCATATTTTTTTTATTACTTAGGCATAAGGCACATGTTTTGTTCATTTGCAATATGATTTCATAGGAAGTCAAAAGTCAAAAGTCAAAATTGCAAAATTTCATAAAAAAACTTCACACACCCTAAAAAGTGCTCTGGACCGTTTTTCGAAATTCTTTCGAATTTTGTGTCAATTACACACGTATAAGAACTGTATCAACATACTTTAGTCATATATTATTATCATAATTTTTTTTTTTTACTTGTGCATTAGGCATATGTTTTCTCCATTTGGAATATTATTTCATAGGAAGTCAAAAAGTAAAAAATAGCTAAATTTTATTTTAAAAACTTCACACCCTTAAAAAGTGCTTTCTGGACCGTTTTTCGAAATTCTTTCGAATTTTATGTCAATTACACACATATAAGAACTGTATCAACATACTTTAGTCATATTTTATTATCATATTTTTAATTTATTTTTTTACTTGTGCATAAGGCATATGTTTTGTGGGGGCTAAATGTCATAAGAAATTTGACATGCTCAAAAATGCCAAGAAATGCAAAATTGACTAATTTGATAACTCGGGATGACTGGGCAGTGATTATTGTTTCTTTCCATCACTCGTGGTGTTGATTTCATCATGTCCATTTGTTTATGTTTTCTCACTTTTGCAAAGTCACTGTGCATTTGCAATATGGTTAACTGGGCATTCACCATCACGAATTTGTCATGCTATAAAATTCGTGCAGGAATGCAAAATTGACTATTCCCGATGAACTCGGGATGGCTGGGCAGTGATTCTGGTACCTCTCCATCGCTCGTTAGGGTTGATTTCCAGAATGTCCATTTGTTTATGTTTCTCACTCTTGCAAAGTCACTGTGCATTTGCAATATGGTTAACTGGGCATTCACCATCATGAATTGTCCATGCTATAAAAATAGTGCAGGAATGCCAAATTGAATGGCCTGATGAACTCGGGATGGCTGGGCAGTGATTCTGGTACCTCTCCATCGCTTGTTAGGGTTGATTTCAGAATGTCACTTTTGGTGATGGTACCTCACTGTTAACTTCTTAGAAACTCCCCATCCCGGATCCGGGTTTGTGACTAAAGCCTCAGGCTCATTAGCATAGCATAGCGTTAACGATTTCTGAAAATCGCAAATAAAATGAAAATAATCGTCTGCTCTCAAGCTTAGCCTTTTCTTAACAACACTGTCATCTCAGATTTTCAAAATATGCTTTTTGAACCATAGAAATTGACTAATTTGTGTAAGAGTATGCAAAGCTAGCATAGCATTTTGAGTAACATTGCAGCAACATTTTCACAAAAACCAGATAACCAAATAAATAAAATCATTTACCTTTGAAGAGCTTCTGATGTTTTCAATGAGGAGACTCTCAGTTACATACCAAATGCGCAGTTTTTCCTGAAAGCGTCTGTGTAGGAGAAATCGTTCCGTTTTCTACATTGCATCTGGCTACCGAAACGAACCGAAAATTCAGTCACCTACAACGTAAACTTTTCCGGATTAACTACATAATATCGGCCGAAACATGGCAAACGTTGTTTGGAATCAATCCTCAAGGTGTTTTTTCACATATCTCTTCATTGATATGCAGTTCGTAGAGCTTGCTTTCCTCTCTGTATCCCATGGAAAAATACTGGCAGGTGACTTTTACCAATTTCGGCGCAGGACACCGGGCGGACACCTGGTAAATGTGGTCTCTTATGGTCAATCTTCCAATGATCTGCCTACAAATACGTCACAATGCTGCAGACACCTTGGGGAAACGACAGAAAGGGCAGGCTCATTCCTCTCGCATTCACAGCCATATAAGGAGACAATGGAAAACAGAGCCTCAAAAATCCTGCTCATTTCCTGGATGCCATCTCATCTTGGTTTTGCCTGAAGCTCACGTTCTAGGGCACGCACAGAGAATATCTTGGTATTTCTGGACACGTCAGAGTGTTTTTCTTTCGAATGCTATCAATTATATGCATAGTCGAGCATCTTTTTGTGAGAAAATATCTTGTTTAAAAAACGGGAACGTTTTTCATCCAAAAATGAAATAGCGTTAAAACATATTGCAAATGTTTTCTCACTTTTGCAAAAGTCACTGAAAATTGTGCAGGAATGCAAAATTGACTGGCCCGATGAACTCGGGATGGCTGGGCAGTGATTCTGGTACCTCTCCATCGCTCGTTAGGGTTGATTTCAGAATGTCACTTTTGGTGATGGTACCTCACCCGATTAAACATATTGCAAATGGACAAAGTCACCACCAAGTCACCGTCCATCAGTCAATTTGATATCATTCTGAAACCAAACTGATACAAACTGACACCAAACCCACTTTTCAAAACTCGTTTAGGAGCCAAGTATCACATACTTCAGAGCTGGCCCAAAATTCACAACGCCTTCGGTTCAAACCATAAAAAAACATAAAACACGTAGTTACTTTCTAGCTGCGGGTCCATTTCTTCTGTTTTGTGTAGGCCTAGCTGAGGCGACCCCGAATCCCAAGTTTCGGCTCGATAGGTCAGTTGGTGTCCGAGTAAAACCCTAATTGGTGCTGAAAATCCACTTTTTTCAATTACTTGCTACGGGGTCCTTGAATGAGCTATCGGACAGAAACGTTGGGTTCTGTCTCTATGGGCGAGACGGTCACAATGCACCTAGTCTTGTGACTCTGGGACCTTTCTAAATGTCGCCATTTTCGTAATGGTCAAAATGAATTGAAGTCATTGCAAATGTACGAGGCTGTTTCTCGGTCCGAGAACCTTCTAGAGCGACTTAACTCACCACGCACTATCGACCTGAGGTCTAGAACAGGATTCTAAAGTTTCGGAACTCTAGGTCTGACGGTTCTTTAAAAGTTCCAACAAGGTTAACTAATGCAGGGAGTGTATGTCTCTGCGCACCCCAATGGGTCCCTCCTTCAAAGCTGTGTGTGTGTGTGATTTAGTTTTCCTTTGAAAATTTATGGGAAAAATGACTGATTCACAGTTCATGGGGTTGCCTAATCACATGTATGAAGTTTTGGAAAGATCTGATTTTTTTAACCCCTCGAAACAGCCCATGAGACACCAATTATGGCACTTCCAGTGGGCACAGGAAACTATAACTCAACACACATCCTCATTGGGGTATTCTATTACAGAATCCTGAGTTTTAAGTCTTTACCATAAAAACTGACTGATTTACACAGGGTTGAATGCACCATGTCTATCAAACTGCAGGCAGGGTATTTGGTATACATTTTAGGGCGATTTTAACCACTTCCGGTTGGTCCAGGAAGCTTAGAATCGACACAGGTAGACCTTATAGTGGCCTGATGGACTGGTACCGAAGACAGGTTCATACGGCATTCATAACCCCTATAGGCTCCAGGTTGAATTTAGGGGGAGCAGGCAATGTATTCCTATGGGGAGAGAAGTCAATGCAAACTGTTTGATGTAAACACCTTCTTTTAACTGTGAAGGGTTAATGCCACACGGTCAAGGTTAGGCTTGCACAGATCAGGGGAGGACCTTAGGAACATTCCTGTGTTTGAATTGTCCTTCTAAACCTAACAGTTCCGCCGCTGTCACCCAAAATCAAATGACGTTGTGGTGCAGGCTTCATTTTGGGCCTACTTTTCTAATGGTCGCTGCGCTTAGACCGAAGCGAGCTACGGTCAAGCGGGATATCTCGTTGAACTTGGCACGGCCTTGGGATTATGTTTATGCCATTGCCTGCTCTCTGTGTCTTTAAACACCGCGCTTTGTCACTCCATCCTTGCTGTGTGTGTGTGTGAGAGCTTTTTCTTTGACATCTGTTGGGAGAAATGACTGATTTTACAGTTCAGGAGGGTTGCCTAATCACACATATGAAGTTTTGAAAAGATCTGACCTTTTTAACCCTTGGATACAGCCACTATGACACCATTTAAGGCACTTCCTGTTGGCACAGGAAGCTATAAATAAACTCATATCTTCATTGGGGTATGCCTTTACAGAATCATGAGTTTTAAGTCTTTACGTTAAGAACTGAGTTATTTACGGAAGGTTTAGTGAGTGTGTGTTATTTCAGAAAATCATAGAAAATCACAGAAATCTCGAGAGCTCCGCAGCACACTTTAAAAATATTCGTATGAACACCCTGCAACTGTATCTGTAACTGTTGAAAAAAAAAACTATATTTGAACATCACAAATCTGTCATTGTACGATTTCTCTTAAATGACGATAGATAAATGGCTGATTTTTTTGTTATTGACACCGGAGGCTCCTTGACTTTGACGTGAAGTGAAAAAATAATTTCTCTATTTTCATTTTGGACCTTTAATCACAAAAAATGGCCATAACTCAAAACCGTTGAGGCCTAGACGCCATCTTGTTCGGGGCCAACTGCCCATTATGCCAAATCTATGCTCACCAAGTTTCGGCTTCTAAATATTTTCAGTTTTCGAGATAAGGCCCGTCGTGATTCGTGATGTTTTGTCAAATTGCAGTATGATTGCTTATGCCCTCTTGTGGGATTTTCCGGGATAGCGGAAAAATGACCAAAATTTGATTATTTTATAAAACGAAAACCGAATGTCCGAAAAAGTTCATTTGATGACTTCCCGGTAGGTCTGGCCCTGCCGCTCGGCCCGACGCCGTCCCCAAATTATCAAATGTTTTCGGACGTCTAGTAAGGGACGGTACATTTGCAATATGGACTTTCTCACTAACCATACAGAAAATGTCGAAATGTTCCCTTAAGGTATGCTAATGTCAACAGTGGCAGGCCTGATCAACGACGAGACAGCCTATAGGGAGGAGGTCAGAGACCTGGGCGTGTGGTGCCAGGACAACAACCTCTCCCTCAGCGTGATCAAGACAAATGAGGTAATTGTGGACTACAGGAAAAGGAGGACGGAGCAGGCCCCCATTCTCATTGCCGGGGATGCACTTTGAGAGCACGTTGAGAGCTTCAAATTCCTTGGTGTCATCATCAACAAACTAACATGGTCCAAGCACACCAAGACAATTGTGAAGGGGGCACGACAAAACCTATTCCCCCTCAGGACACTGCATAGATTTGGCATGGGTCCTCAGATCCTCAACAGGTTTTACAGCTGCACCCTCGAGAGCATCCTGACTGGTTGCATCACTGCCTTTTATGGCAACTGCTCAGCCTCTGACCGCAAGGCACTACAGAGGGTAGTGCGAATGGCCCAATACATCACTGGGGCCAAGCTTCCTGCCATCCAGGACCTCTATACCAGGCGGTGTCAGAGGAAGGCCTTAAAAATTGTTAAAGACTCCAGCCACCCTAGTCATAGACTGTTCTCTCTGCTACCGCACGGGCACGCAAGTGGTACCGGAGCGCCAACTCTAGGTCCAAGAGGCTTCTAAACAGCTTCTACCCCTAAGCCATAAGACTATGGAGCATCTGGTCAAATGGCTACCTAGACTATTTGCAGTGCCCCCCACTCCCTCACCCCTCTCTCACCCCTCTTTACAAAACCGCTATTCTCTGTGGTCATCTATGTATAGTTACTTTAATAACTCTATCTACATATACATACCACCTCAAATAACCGGATGCACATTGACTCTGTACCCGCCTGTATATAGTCTCACTATTGTTATTTCACTGCTGCTCTTCAATTACTTTTTACTTTTATCTCTTGTTCTTATCTGTATTTTTTAAACTGCATTGTTGGTTAGGGGGCTTGTAAGTAAGCATTTCAATATAAGGTCTACTACACCTGTTGTATTCGGCATTTCAATGTAAGGTCTACTACACCTGTTGTATTCAGCATTTCACTGTGAGTCTCTACACCTGTTGTATTCAGCATTTCACTGTAAGGTCTACTACACCTGTTGTATTCAGCATTTCAATGTAAGGTCTACTACACCTGTTGTATTCAGCATTTCACTGTAAGGTCTACTACACCTGTTGTATTCAGCATTTCACTGTAAGGTCTACACCTGTTGTATTCAGCGCATAATAATAATAATAATAATAATACAATTTGAATTTATTTGATTTCCGTTAGGGAACACCTACTCTGTGAGGTTAATGTGTGCATTGACTCAATTCGCCTTTGCACTCACCCTAAACAACGCCATATTTTTTGTAACTTTTAGCAAAGGCTAAAGTCGACAGCAGATTCTAGTTTGCGAAACAGAAAACCGACTGAGATATTATGTTTCGTCAATGAGAATCTCGCTCCGTCTTCTCCCACTGACGGCCACTGGACTTCCTCTCATCACCATATTTGGCGACGGAAATACCAAGCGGATATTTCAGGTGAAACATCTGGCTCGTTGTTCAATCCGTGATTTTACTGTTGTGTATGGAAAATGCTGTGTTGTTACTGTTGGCACGGCACCAGGACTGATGATTACAGGTGAGTGACTGTGTCAGGTCAGGCGTGTGTGTGTGTGTGTGTGTGTGTGTGTGTGTGTGTGTGTGTGTGTGTGTGTGTGTGTGTGTGTGTGTGTGTGTGTGTGTGTGTGTGTGTGTGTGTGCGCTGGCACGCATGCGATCGAGTCTCCTAATGTAACAAGAAAGTGAGTTAGCTTGTTATTGTGTTTGTGATTTTAACCGTCCTTTCGACCAAAGTAAATATCCAGATGAACCCTTTCCACATCCAGATTTCAAATGTCATATTATGTTATTATTATATTATCCACCCAGTGTTGTAATGATGTGCAAATAGTTAAAGGGAGAATAAATATCCCTGCTTCGCATTCACCTCTCACACAGTCTCCCTCTAATCTCTTTATTGCGTGTGTGTGTCGTGAACAACATTTGCCGGAGCAACAATAGTAGAATCGGCGGTTCGGCTTTCAAAATAAAAGTTACCCATTGAATCTGATGCAAACGGATACAAATGGAATCATGCTACATTTGGACGAGATAATTTGAAAACAAGGTTGGAATATTGTTATATAAATTCAACCAAAAAAATTATCATTTGTTAATTTGACACCAAATAAAATATGTTATAATGGCACTGTGTATGTATAGTTTTAGGACTGCAACATAACGTCAATGGGGTCTTGGGTTCATGACAAGGGGTACCAGCCTTATGGATCCTGGGTTCATGACATATCATACCAGCCTTATGGATCCTGGGTTCATGACATATCGTACCAGCCTTATGGATCCTGGGTTCATGACATATCGTACCAGCCTTATGGGTCCTGGGTTCATGACATGGGGTACCAGCCTTATGGATCCTGGGTTCATGACATATCGTACCAGCCTTATGGATCCTGGGTTCATGACAGGGGGTACCAGCCTTATGGATCCTGGGTTCATGACATATCATACCAGCCTTATGGATCCTGGGTTCATGACATATCGTACCAGCCTTATGGATCCTGGGTTCATGACATATCGTACCAGCCTTATGGGTCCTGGGTTCATGACATGGGGTACCAGCCTTATGGGTCTTGGGATCATGACAGGGGGTACCAGCCTTATGGATCCTGGGTTCATGACATATCGTACCAGCCTTATGGATCCTGGGTTCATGACATATCGTACCAGCCTTATGGATCCTGGGTTCATGACATATCGTACCAGCCTTATGGATCCTGGGTTCATGACACATCGTACCAGCCTTATGGATCCTGGGTTCATGACAGGGGTACCAGCCTTATGGATCCTGGGTTCATGACAGGGGTACCAGCCTTATGTGTCCTGGGTTCATGACATGGGGTACCAGCCTTATGGATCTGGGTTCATGACATGGGGTACCAGCCTATTCATTGACACCCACATATTACAATTCTAAAGAGTTTACACCTCACAATTCAGCCTATAGTGGCTGTTGAACATTCATATTGCCATGTACAGGGCTGCAGAGTGGCACAGCGGTCTGAATTGTGAGGTGATTTCCCTCCGTTAGCAATAAGAGCTACGATGCTAATATTTGTGTAAACTCGTCAGAATTGTAATCTGTCACTACAGTCCCTGAAACGAATGCAGGTATGTATCCGAATGGGATTGGGAGACTCATAGGGCGGCGCACAATTGGCCCAGCATCGCCTGGGTTTGGCCGGTGTAGGGCGTCATTGTAAATATGAATTTGTAATTAACTGACTTGCCTAGTTTAATAAAGGTTAAATGTTTTTTTCTTTAATTAACTTATGGAAACTCATTGACACCCACATATTACAATTCTAAAGAGTTGAACATTCATATTGCAATGTGCATGGCTCCCGAGTGGCACAGCGGTCTGAATTGTGAGGTGAGTTCCCACAGTTAATTTGTTCTTAACTGACTTGCCTAGTTTAATAAAGGTTAAAAAAAAATTATGAACATATGGAATTGTGAGGTGATTTCCTACAGTTAAAGTCCCACAATAAGAGCTACGAAGCTAATATTTGTGAAAACTCTTCACATTTCATGGACCCAAGATCCAGAGGTAACGCTGTACAGTGCAGTAGAAGTCTGCCCCAAAGCAATTCTAATACAGCCACAGTGGAACTTCAACTATTTTTCATGTGTCATATGAACTACTTATTATCTTTGGTTTAATTCATATAACAACATTCTAACCCTGTATAGCATTATCTAATCCAAATATGGAATTATTACACCATTTTTATCCGTTTGCATCAGTTTCAGCATGAGACTTTTATTTTGAAGTCGAACTGCAAATTCCATTGTTGCTCATCCTTATTCTAGCTAGCATCACACAGGTGCTTTTCCGACGGGATACAATAACAACTTGTAACCTGCACGGTTGTTATTCGAGATCTGCAGCGTCAAAGAAGAACCACACTAGAACCTGGACAGATTAAACAACTCAAAATCTGTCAGACCATCGGAGAAGTGAACTCGAACGAGACTGAGAGAAAACGGAGCCTTTGTTTTCAGAAGCAGCAGGGAGGCGAACCGGAGGAAAGATGATGAGTTTTCTGCCATACTTCTCCGCTGAGACCTGGACCCTCCTGGCCCTCCTCATCACCCTCATTGTAGTGTAAGGACTTATATCAAATCAAATGTTATTTGTCACATTTATTGTAGTTAAACGGTGTAGACTAACAGTGAAATGCTTAGTTAGGGGTCCTTTTCCAACAATGCAAGATAAGATATACATATTGTATAGTTCTCTAGAACATACTGATAGTTAACGTTTTGTGTGTGTGTGTGTGTGTGTGTGTGTGTGTGTGTGTGTGTGTGTGTGTGTGTGTGTGTGTGTGTGTGTGTGTGTGTGTGTGTGTGTGTGTGTGTGTGTGTGTGTGTGTGTGTGTGTGTGTGTGTGTGTGTGTGTGTGTGTGTGTGTACAGGTACGGGTACTGGCCCTATGGTGTATTCACTAAGATGGGTATCCCTGGTCCCAAACCCCTACCTTACTTTGGCACAATGATGGAGTATAAAAAGTTAGTACCCGTTCAGAATAAATATCTTTCTCATATTTTAAACAACAGTGTTATTTTTATCCTATGTAAAACAATACATTGAGAAGGAAAAAGAGGACTAGCCGGTTGTTTTAACAATAGATAAATACATGGTAATATGAGACTTGATCCGTCTAGAAGTTGTGTTCCTTGACCATAGAAAATTACCAACCCTCCTCAACTCTCACCTGTTTCAGGTGTGTTATCTGTTCAAGTGTAGGACACACCTACATGACCTTCAAGGGCATGCCCAGGCATGAATCAGCTGTTTCTCTCTCTCTCTATCTCTCTCTGCAGGGCTTCACTAACTTTGACACAGAGTGCTTTCAGAAGTATGGGAGAATCTGGGGGTGAGTTCAGTTGGCTGTACCGTACTAGGATGACTCACAACTGTACTATTCCTTACAATTCATCACCTGCTGGAGCTGTCATGTGACCATGAGGAATGTTAGTAGTAATATCAACAACAACCAGAATAATGTTTTCTATGTAGTTTTATAAGAGGTGGTTAAATGTGTCGGTTTCCATGGTTACTTTCTAAATGTATACCGTTACTAGTCTTACCTGTCCTACATTACCCCAAACTCAGTACCGTAATCTGATTACATTCAGTTACTAGTCTTACCTGTCCAACATTACCCCAAACTCAGTACCGTAATCTGATTACATTCAGTTACTAGTTTACCTGTCCAACATTACCCCAAACTCAGTACTGTAATCTGATTACATTCAGTTACTAGTTTACCTGTCCTACATTACCCCAAACTCAGTACTGTAATCTGATTACATTCAGTTACTAGTTTACCTGTCCTACATTACCCCAAACTCAGTACCGTAATCTGATTAACCACTATATATTACCGTAATCTGATTACATTCAGTTACTCAGAACCCAACACTAATATATATAATAATATGCAGAAACAAATTTAAATTTGCACCGGTTTGAATGTCAGAAAACAGAGAAGTGTCAAAGATACATTTTTTCACAAACATCCTTTTCTGAACTTAAAGTAATCCTCAAAGTTATCATCTAGTTTTTCAAATCTTAATATGTGTAATCTGATTATAATCGCTGTTAATGTAACAGTTTACAGTTACCGTTTAAAAAAAAGAACTATTTAATGATAAATTTTGCACGCCCAATTTTTCAGTTTTTGATTTGTTAAAAAAGTTTGAAATATCCAATAAATGTCGTTCCACTTCATGATTGTGTCCCACTTGTTGTTGATTCTTCACAAAAAAATACAGTTTTATATCTTTATGTTTGAAGCCTGAAATGTGGCAAAAGGTCGCAAAGTTCAAGGGGGCCGAATACTTTCGCAAGGCACTGTATATAGTGGTTAAAGCCAGGTGTGTTTCTCCTCTGTGAAGGATCTATGATGGGAGGCAGCCTGTTCTGTGTACCATGTAGGTGTATATATAGTGGTTAAAGCCAGGTGTGTTTCTCCTCTGTGAAGGATCTATGATGGGAGGCAGTCTGTACCATGTAGGTGTATATATAGTGGTTAAAGCCAGGTGTGTATCTCCTCTGTGAAGGATCTATGATGGGAGGCAGTCTGTACCATGTAGTTGTATATATATATAGTGGTTAAAGCCAGGTGCGTGTTTCTCCTCTGTCAAGGATCTATGATGGGAGGCAGCCTGTTCTGTGTATCATGTAGTTGTATGTATATATATAGTGGTTAAAGCCAGGTGCGTGTTTCTCCTCTGTGAAGGATCTATGATGGGAGGCAGTCTGTACCATGTAGGTGTATATATAGTGGTTAAAGCCAGGTGCGTGTTTCTCCTCTGTGAAGGATCTATGATGGGAGGCAGCCTGTTCTGTGTATCATGGACAAAAGCATGATCAAGACCGTCCTGATTAAAGAGTGTTACAACATCTTCATCAACCGCAGGGTGAGACACACACACACACACACACACACACACACACACACACACACACACACACACACACACACACACACACACACACACACACACACACACACACACACACACACACACACACACATACACACACACACACACACACACACACACACACACACACACACACACACACACACACACACACACACACACACACACACACACACACACACACACACACACACACACACCACTACACACACCTCTACACACACACACACACACACACACACACACACACACACCACCTGTTTGATAATTAATACAACTGTCCTCCATGTTTTAGGACTTCTGTCTGAATGGTGACCTGTTTGATAATTAATACAACTGTCCTCCATGTTGTAGAACTTCCATCTGAATGGTGAGCTGTTTGACGCGGTGTCCGTTGCCGAGGACGATTCATGGAGACGGATCCGTAGTGTCCTCTCACCTTCATTTACCTCTGGGCGACTAAAGGAGGTAGAACCATCCCTCCAACTCTCCCTTTATATGTTTATCAACTTGTTATAAACACTATAGCTTGTTATAAACTCTATAAACTCATTATAGCGTGTTTTAAACACTTTATAGCTTGTTATAAACTCTATAAACTCATTATAGCTTGTTATAAACTCATTATAGCTTGTTATAACTCTATAAACTCATTATAGCCTGTTATAAACTCTATAACCTCAATATAGCTTGTTATAAACTCTTTATAAACTCAAAATAGCTTGTTATAAACTCTAAACTCAATATAGCTTGTTATAACTCTATAAACTCATTATAGCTTGTTATAAACTCTATAAACTCAATATAGCTTGTTATAAACTCTATTAACTCATTATAGCTTGTTATAAACTCATTATAGCTTGTTATAAACTCATTATAGCTTGTTATAACTCTATAAGCTCATTATAGCTTGTTATAAACTCTATAAACTCATTATAGCTTGTTATAAACTCATTATAGCTTGTTATAAACTCATTATAGCTTGTTATAACTCTATAAGCTCATTATAGCTTGTTATAACTCTATAAACTCATTATAGTATGTTATAAACACTAAACTCAATATAGCTTGTTATAAACTCTTTAAAAACTGTTTATAAACTCAATATAGCTTATTGTAATCTCTATAAACTCAATATAGCGTGTTATAAACTCTATATACTCAATATAGCTTATTATACCCTCTTTGTAAACGCTTTATAGCTTGTTATAAACTCATTATAGCTTGTTATAAACTCATTCTAGCTTGTTATAAACTCTTTACTAACTCATTATCACTTGTTATAAACTCTTTACTAACTCATTATAGCTTGTTATACACTCGTTATAAACTCATTCTAGCTTGTAATAAACTCTTTACTAACTCATTATAGCTTGTTATTAACTCTTTACTAACTCATTATAGCTTGTTATAAACTCTTTACTAACTCATTATAGCTTGTTATAAACTCTTTACTAACTCATTATAGCCTGTTATAAACTCTTTAGAAACTCATTATAGCTCGTTATAAACTCTTTACTAACTCATTATAGCTTGTTATAAACTCTATAAACTCTTTATAAACTCATTATAGCTTGTTATAAACTCTATAAACTCTTTATAAACTCATTATAGCTTGTTATAAACTCTATAAACACTTTATAAACTCAATATAGCTTGTTATAAACTCTTTACTAACTCATTATAGTTCGTTATAAACTCTTTACTAACTCATTATAGCTTGTTATAAACCCTATAAACTCTTTATAAACTCATTATAGCTTGTTATAAACTCTTTACTAACTCATTATAGCTTGTTACAAACTCTTCACTAACTCATTATAGCTTGTTATAAACTCTTTACTAACTCATTATAGCTTGTTATAAACTCTTTAACTCATTATAGCTTGTTATAAACTCTTTACTAACTCATTATAGCCTGTTATAAACTCTTTAGAAACTCATTATAGCTTGTTATAAACTCTTTACTAACTCATTATAGCTTGTTATAAACTCTATAAACTCTTTATAAACTCATTATAGCTTGTTATAAACTCTTTACTAACCCATTATAGCTTGTTATAAACTCTTTATTAACCCATTATAGCTTGTTATAAACTCATTACTAACTCATTATAGCTTGTTATAAACTCTTTACTAACCCATTATAGCTTGTTATAAACTCTTTATTAACCCATTATAGCTTGTTATAAACTCTTTCTCAAATTATTTTAGATACCTTATTTACATTATTACTCAAAGATGGAGTTATGCGTACTCTGAAACATGACCCTTTTGACCACCTACTTCCTGCTTGACCCGGTTGTCAGCAGCACTAATGTGAAAGACATGACCACCTACTTCCTGCTTGACCCGGTTGTCAGCAGCACTAATGTGAAAGACATGACCACCTACTTCCTGCTTGACCCGGTTGTCAGCAGCACTAATGTGAAAGACATGACCACCTACTTCCTGACCCGGTTGTCAGCAGCACTAATGTGAAAGACCCTTCGACTGACAACCCGAGTCAGCTTGCAGGCGCCCGGCCCTGTCACAAGGAGTCGCTAGAGCACGATGAGACAAGGTCCCGGACGGCACTGGGACAATTGTGTGCCATCCTATGGGGTTCCCGGTCACGGTTGTGACACAGCCTGGGATTGAACCACAGGCTGTATTGACGCTCTGCAGTGCTATTGACCGCTGCACCACCCAGGACCCCTGTCTTCTTCATATAGGACTAGAATTAGATGCTGATGGCTTTCACTTCTCTTCACAAAGATTTAATGGTTATGGGTCTGAATTAATAACTGCTATAGTCTACCACCATCTGAATGGTTATGGGTCTGAATGGTTATGGGTCTGAATTAATAACTGCTATAGTCTACCACCATCTGAATGGTTATGGGTCTGAATTAATAACTGCAATAGCGTTCACTCTTCTTTCAAACTACCCGTGATTTCTACCCGTGATTTCTACCCGTGATTTCTACCTGTGATTTCTACCTGTGATTTCTATTGACTGCTGTATTTAACATTCATCAAACAAGAGCTTGCATCCCTCTTCGATTAGTCTATTTGTATAGGAAATGCAACAACAACAAAAATGTCTAGCAAGCTATTCTAGTCTATCTTTTCCTGAATGGGACTCCAAGCGCTAAGGAACGTAATTGACTGGTTTCTCTTAGTTATTTGTCCCGGGAAAAGGGAGTGGTTTTGCTCGTTAATCTCGGTAACCGGGCTATGCCATTCAACCCTAATCATGAAGCAGCACTCTCTACCTCTCCCTCTACCTCTCTCTCTCTACCTCTCTCTCTCTCTCTCTCTCTCTCTCTCTCTCTACCTCTCTCTCTACCTCTCTCTCTCCCTCTACCTCTCTCTCTCTCTACCTCTCTCTCTCTCTCCCTCTACCTCTCTCTCTCTCTCTCTACCTCTCTCTCTCTCTCTCTCTCTCTCTCTCTCTCTCTACCTCTCTCTCTGCCTCTCTCTCTCTCCCTCTACCTCTCTCTCTCTCTACCTCTCTCTCTCTCTCCCTCTACCTCTCCCTCTCTCTCTCTCTACCTTTCTCTCTCTCTACCTCTCTCTCTCTCTCCCTCTACCTCTCCCTCTCTCTCTCTACCTCTCTCCCTCTCCCTCTACCTCTCCCTCTCTCTCTCTCTCTCTACCTCTCAATTCAATTCAATTCAAGGGCTTTATTGGCATGGGAAACATGTGTAACATTGCCAAAGCAAGTGAAGTAGATAATATATAAAGTGAATATATAAAGTGAAATAAACAATAAAAATTAACAGTAAACATAACACATACAGAAGTTTCAAAACAATAAAGACATTACAAATGTCATATTATATATATACAATGTTTTAACAATGTACAAATGGTAAAGGACACAAGATAAAATAAACAATCATAAATATGGGTCTCTCTCTCTCTTTCTACCTCTCTCTACCTCTCTCTCTCTCTCTCTCCTCTAGATGTTTGGTATCATGAAGCAGCACTCTTCTAACCTGCTGAATGGAATGAAGAAGCAGGCAGATAAAGACCAGACCATTGAACTGAAGGAGTGAGTCCTGACCTCTAACCTCTTACCTCTGACATTTCAACTTACACCTCTGAGTCTTAATTGTAATACACATACGGTGGCAAGAAAAAGTATGTGAACCGTTTGGAATGACCTGTATTTCTGCATAAATGGTCATCGAATTTGATCTGATCTTCATCTAAGTTACGACCATTCTGTTGTTGATTTACTTCTGTGTTTTGGGTCGTTGTCCTGTTGTATCACCCAACTTCTGTTGACATTCAATTGGCGGACAGATAGCCTTCCATTCTCCTTCAAAATGTATTGATAAACTTGGGAATACATTTTTCCGTTCATGATAGCAAGCTGTCCAGGCCCTGACGCATCAAAGCAGCCCCAAACCATGACGCTCCGTCCACCAGACTTTACAGTTGGGGAAGAGGTTTTGATGTTGGTGTGCTGTGCCTTTTTTTCTCCAGACATAGTGTTGTGTGTTCCTTTCAACCAACTAAACTTTAGTTTAATCTGTACACAACATATTTTGCTTGTTGCGCTGTGGAACATCCAGGTGCACTTTTACAAACTTCAGACGTGCAGCAATGTTGTTTTTCTTGGACAGCTTCTTCTTCTGTGGTGTCCTCCCATGAACACCATTCTTGTTTAGTGTTTTACGTATCGTAGACTCGTCCACAGAGATGTTAGCATGTTCCAGAGGTTTCTGTAAGTCTTTAGCTGACAATCTAGGATTCTTCTTACGCTCATTGAGCATTCTGCGCTGTGCTCTTGCAGTCATCTTTGCAGGACGGCCACTCCTAGGAGAGTAGCAACAGTGCTGAACATTCTCCATGTATAGACTATTTGTCTTACCGTGGACTGATGAGCATCAAGGTTTTTAGAGATACTTCTGTAACCCTTTTCAGTTTTATGCAAGTCCGCAATTCTTAATCTTAGGTCTTCTGAGATCTCGTTTGTTCGAGGCATGGTTCACATAAGGCAATGCTTCTTGTGAATAGCAAACTCACATTTTTATAGGGCAGGGCAGCTCAAAACAACTTCTCCAATCTCGTCTCATTGATTGGACTCCAGGTTAGCTGACTCCTGACTCCAAATAGTTTTTGTCATTAGCCTAGGGGGGTTCACATACTTTTTCCAACCTACACTGTGAATGTTTAAATTATGTATTCAAAATAGACAATAAAAATACAATAATTTGTGTTATTAGTTTAAGAAGACTGTGTTTGTCTATTGTTGTGACTTAGATGAAGATGAGATCAAATTTTAACTTATTTAGAAATCCAGGTAATTCCAAAGGGTTCACATACTTTGTCTTGCCACTGTAGTTGTGTGGTCAGTAGATGTGTGGTCAGTAGACGTGTGGTCAGTAGATTTGTGGTCAGTAGTTGTGGTCAATAGTTGTGTGGTTGTGGTCAGTAGTTGTGTGGTCAGTAGATTTGTGGTCAGTAGATTTGTGGTCAGTAGTGGTGATGAATAGTTTGTGGTTGTAGTCAGTAGTTTTGTGGTTGGTAGTTGTGGTTGGTAGTTGTGGTCAGTAACTGTGTGGTTGTGGTCAATAGTTGTGTGGTTGTGGTCAGTAGTTGTGTGGTCAGTAGTTGTGGTCAGTAGTTGTGTTCAGTAGTTATGTTTGGTAATTGTGGTCAATAGTTGTGTGGTTGTGGTCAGTAGTTGTGTTCAGTAGTTGTGTGGTCAGTAGATGTGTGGTTGTGGTCAGTAACTGTGTGATTGTGGTCAGTAGTTGTGTGATTGTGGTCAGTAGTTGTGTGGTTGTGGTCCGTAACTGTGTGATTGTGGTCAGTAGTTAGTTGTGTGTTCAGTAGGTGTGTGGTCAGTAGTTGTGTGGTCAGTAACTGTGTGATTGTGGTCAGTAGTTGTGTGGTTGTGGTCAGTAGTTGTGTGGTTGTGGTCAGTAGTTGTGGTCAATAGTAGAGTGGTCAGTAGTTGTGGTCAGTAACTGTGTGGTTGCGGTCAGTAGTTGTGTGGTCAGTAGTTGTGTGGTCAGTAGTTGTGTGGTTGTGGTCAGTAACTGTGTGGTTGTGGTCAGTATTTGTGTGGTTGTGGTCAGTAGTTGTGTGGTTGTGGTTAGTAGTTGTGGTCAATAGTTGAGTGGTCAAGTGTTGTGGTCAGTAACTGTGTGGTTGGGGTCAACAGTTGTGTTGCTGTGGTCAGTCATTGTGTGGTCAGTAACGGTTTGGTTGTGGTTTTGGTTGTGGTTAGTAGTTGTGGTTAGTAACTGTGGTTGTGGTCAATGGTTGTGCGGTTGTGGTCAGTCGTTGTGTGATTGTGGTCAATAGTTGTGTGGTCTGTAGTTGTGTGGTTGTGGTCAGTAGTTGTGTGGTCAGTAGTTGTGTTGCTGTGGTCAGTAGTTGGGTGGTCAGTAGTTGTGGTCAGTAATTGTGGTCAGTAGTTGTGGTCAGTAGGTGTGATCAGTAGTTGTGTGGTCAGTAGTTGTGTGGTTGTGGTCAGTAGCTGTGGTCAGTTGTTGTGTTGTTGTGGTAGGTAGTTGCGTTGTTGTGTGGTCAGTAGTTATGTGGTTGTGGTCAGTAGTTGGGTGGTCAGTAGTTGTGTAGTTGTGGTCAGTAGTTGTGTTGCTGTGGTCAGGAGTTGTGGTCAGTAGTTGTGGTCAGTAATTGTGGTCAGTAGCTGTGGTCAGTAGGTGTGATCAGTAGTTGTGTGGTCAGTAGTTGTGTGGTTGTGGTCGGTAGCTGTGGTCAGTTGTTGTGTTGTTGTGGTAGGTAGTTGCGTTGTTTTGTGGTCAGTAGTTGTGTGGTTGTGGTTGTGTTGCAGGTTCTTTGGGCCCTACAGTATGGACGTGGTTGTGATCAGTAGTTGTGTAGTTGTGTGGTCAGTAGTTGTGTGGTCAGTAGCTGTGTGGTGTGTAATTGTGGTTGTGTTGCAGGTTCTTTGGGCCCTACAGTATGGACGTGGTCACCAGCACAGCTTTCAGTGTGGACATTGACTCTCTGAACAACCCTTCAGACCCCTTTGTCTCCAACGTCAAGAAGATGCTCAAGTTCGACCTGTTCAACCCACTGTTCCTCCTAGTCGGTGAGACCACACACACACGCATTCGCAGACACACAAGGACGCAAAGTTTACTTTTTAATCCTATAAAGTTGTATGCCTCTGTATAAGAAGGGTATAAAGTCTGACCCTGGGATTTATAGGCCTGTATGTATCCTCTATGCTAGGCTAGAAAGTCCAAGCTGCTTGATAAGGACTCCATGAAAGTGCTAGCTTCTGGCGTTCCGCAGGGGAGCGTGCTTGGGCCTCTGCTGTATATATTGTATATTAACGATATGATGAAAGATGCTTGTTCTTGCTGTCTTTTTCTTTATGTGGATGACTACACTTCTGGTGTCTCACAAAAGTAATACTGTGTTGGAGAGCATACTTAGCACAGAGCTTACTAACATTAGCAAATAGCTTGGAGATATTAAGTTATATCTGTACTTAGGGAAAACCTGAAGCAATTATTTTTTGTTCCAGACCTAAATTGAGTAGGTCCTCTAAAATCAGAGTGGAGATAGGGGGGTGAGGTGCTGACTACTCAAACCTCTGTTAGCTACTTGGGATGTATCCTTGATGGAAGCTTGGGAGGTGTGAGCATGGCCAATAAGGTGCTAGGGAAGGTTAATGCAAGGATTAAGTTTTTGGCTAGAAAGTCCAAGCTGCTGGATAAGGACTCCATGAAAGTGCTAGCTACTGCCCTCATTCAATGCCATTTTGACTATGCTAGTACTTCCTGGTTTGGGGGCTTATCTAATCTTATGAAGGGGAAGCTCCAGATAGCCCAGAATAAGCTGATCAGGGAAGTATTGAAGGTGAGTCCACGTACTCCCATAGGCAGGAGCTGCTTTCAGGAACTAAACTGGCTGCCTGTTGAGGCTAGGGTTTCCCAGACGAGACTAGGTCTGGTTAACAGAAGTATTTATGGTCCTGGTTCAGGAGTAATGCTGGGAAAGGTACTGTCTTGTATACTGGAGCCTCAGAATGAAATGAGTTGCCTCTGCCCATAACAACAACATCCTCTCTGGGCAACTTTAAAAATAAAGTAAAACTGTGTTTGATGTCTTCTGTGCCCATATGAATAACCCCTATGATGTAACTGGATTGATGAGATAGATGTTATTCTTCTCTGTTGTTGTTTGATTATTTCACAGCCATACTGTGTTTGATCTTGTCCAGCCATCTTGTCTCAAAGAGGAACACAATGGAAACAAGTCCCAGACTTTATTGTGTTTTATCCTCCATGATTTAACAATGGAAATAAGTCCCAGAATGTATTGTCTGTTATCCTCCATGATTTAACAATGGAAACAAGTCCCAGACTGTATAGTGTGTTATCCTCCATGATTTAACAATGGAAACAAGTCCCAGACTGTATTGTCTGTTATCCTCCATGATTTAACAATGGAAATAAGTCCCAGAATGTATTGTCTGTTATCCTCCATGATTTTATTCATGTGCTGTATGGCTTTTTCAAGTTTTATGTGTGCTTTTCTTTTTAAATGGTCGAATTAATAAACTAAACTAAAACTTTCTGTAAAACGTTCCTCTCCTCCTCTCCCGTCCTCCCCTCCATTCCTCTCCTCCTCTCCTCTCCTTCTCCAGCTTTCTTTCCCTTCACAGGTCCTATCTTGGAGAAGATGAAGTTTTCTTTCTTCCCGGCTGCGGTGACAGACTTCTTTTATGCCTCGCTGGCTAAGATCAAATCTGGACGTGACTCTGGGATCTCAACCGTAAACATGTTTTATATTTTTATTTAATTATTTTGATATTTTCATCTATACATTTACATTTGTAATGGAATATTCTGTATTTACTTATTAAGTTTAGGAAAACCTATGTAACTAGTAATGGACACCAATATGAAACGTCCATATCGATATCATGTTGGAATTTAAAAATACTATTATTGGGACCCAAATATCTGCATTCATATTAGAATCAGTTTGTGTTGGTTGTGATTGGTCGAGATCCAGTAGAATCTGTTTGTGTTGGTTGTGATTGGTCCAGATACAGTGGAATCTGTTTGTGTTGGATGTGATTGGACGGATTTGACCTCATGTCTTTCTGCTTCCAGAATCGGGTGGATTTCTTACAGCTGATGATCGACTCTCAGAAAGGCAACGACACAAAGACAGGAGAGGAACAGACTAAAGGTACCTGCCGAACAAACAACTGTAATCTACTGTTACAAACACACACCTGTTACAAACACACACCTGTAAGCTACTGTTACCAACACACCTGTAAACTACTGTTACAAACACACACCTGTAAACTACTGTTACAAACACACACCTGTTACAAACACACACCTGTTACAAACACACAACTGTAAACTACTGTTACAAACACACACCTGTAAACTACTGTTACATACACACACCTGTTACAAACACACACCTGTAAACTACTGCTACACACACCTGGAATCTCTCTCTCTCCCTCCTCTCCTCTCTCTCCCCTCCACAGGACTGACTGATCATGAGATCTTGTCTCAGGCCATGATCTTCATCTTCGCCGGCTACGAGACCAGCAGCAGTACAATGAGTTTCCTGGCCTATAACCTGGCAACCAACCCCCATGTCATGACCAAACTGCAGGAGGAGATAGATACTGTGTTCCCCAACAAGGTAACCCCCACACCATGACGAAACTGCATGAGGAGATAGATACTGTGTGGGTGCCAGATGTGGTGACGTACTGATTTGTATGTAACCTCGGTGCAGGCTCCAATCCAGTACGAAGCTCTGATGCAGATGGACTATTTGGACTGTGTTTTGAACGAGTCTCTGAGACTGTACCCCATCGCCCCGCGACTAGAGAGGGTCGCCAAGAAGACGGTGGAGATCAATGGCATCATCATCCCCAAAGACTGCGTTGTCCTGGTTCCCACATGGACCCTTCACCGTGACCCAGAGATCTGGTCCGACCCTGAGGAGTTCAAACCAGAGAGGTACTGGGCCGCATTGTAACCACAGCACAACCATAACACAACCTTAATAGAACCACAGTACAACAATAACACAACCACAAATCAACTACAATACAATGTGTAATGTGTCTGAACCACAACCACAAATCAACAACAACACAATGTTTAATGTTTCTGAACCACAACCACAAATCAACTACAATACAATGTGTAATATGTCTGGACCACAACCACAAATCAACTACAATACAATGTGTAATGTGTCTGCCCTCCCCCTGTCCAGGTTCAGTAAGGAGAACAAGGAGCCTATTGATCCATACACGTACATGCCGTTTGGGGCGGGGCCCAGGAACTGTCGGGATGCGCTTCGCCCTGATCATGATCAAACTGGCCATGGTCGAGCTCCTCCAGAGTTTCACTTTCTCCGTCTGCGACGAGACCGAGGTGAGACGCTCACCTGAGCAGACAGAATATGACATCATCAAACATCAGTATCTGTTTCAGCATGGTCAGCACCTGTTTTAACATGGACCTGTTTTAACATGGTCACCACCTGTTATAACATGGACCTATTTTAACATGGACCTGTTTTAACATGGTCACCACCTGTTATAACATGGTCACCACCTGTTTTAACATGGTCACCACCTGTTTTAACATGGTCACCAATTGTTTTAACATGGTCACCACCTGTTTTAACATGGTCACCACCTCGTTTAACATGGTCACCACCTGTTTTAACATGGACCTGTTTTAACATGGACCTGTTTTAACATGGTCACCACCTGTTTTAACATGGACCTGTTTTAACATGGACCTGTTTTAACATGGTCACCACCTGTTTTAACATGGACCTGTTTTAGCTTGGTCACCACCTGTTTTAACATGGACCTGTTTTAACATGGACCTGATTTAACATGGACCTGTTTTAACATGGCCACCACCTGTTTTAACGTGGTCAGCGCCTGTTTTAACATGGTCACCGCCTGTTTTAACATGGTCAGTGCCTGTTTTAACATGGTCACCGCCTGTTTTAACATGGTCACCGCCTGTTTTAACATGGTCACCACCTGTTTTAACATGGTCACCACCGGTTTTAACATGGACACCACCGGTTTTAACATGGACCTATTTTAACATGGTCACCACCTGTTTTAACATGGTCAGCACCTGTTTTAACATGGTCAGCACCTGTTTTAACATGGTCAACACCTGTTTTAACATGGTCAGCACCTGGTTTAACATGGTCAGCACCTGGTTTATCATGGTCTGTTATTCTCTATAGATCCTGTTGGAGATGGACAACCAGGGTTATGTTCTGATATTTTATTCTCTATAGATCCCTCTGGAGATGGACAACCAGGGTCTGCTGATGCCAAAACGACCAATCAAACTGAGGCTGGAGGCCCGTAGAAACACCCTGAGCAACACCACAGCTACCACTCTGAAGAGTCCAACAACGTGACCAAATGCAGTAGCACCCTACCCTGGAGTACCTCTCCCTCTCTTCCCCCTCTCCCCCCACACAAAAGGGCAGACAGAAATACTCCTCTGCACGCACCCTCACCCCGCTAATTCTGGGATCTTTTATTTCAGCTCATGAAACATTTTTGTTCAACAGCCTCTCTATCTATCTATCTGTCTGTCTATCTGTCTGTCTATCTGTCTGTCTATCTGTCTATCTATCTGTCTGTCTATCTGTCTATCTGTCTGTCTGTCGATCGGCTACTGAATATTCAGGCCTTATCCTATAAGATACTGAATATTCAGGCTGGGATTCAATA
This sequence comes from Oncorhynchus masou masou, assembly GCF_036934945.1. NCBI lineage: Eukaryota > Metazoa > Chordata > Actinopteri > Salmoniformes > Salmonidae > Oncorhynchus > Oncorhynchus masou. The sequence goes on from NW_026999918.1 coordinate 153,570, forward strand.
GGCTACTTAATTAATATAATATGATATTAAGACTGCATTCACAATGAATGAACTGACTGAACTGAACAATCAGAAATGACCTTTAAAATGGCACATAGCTGACAAAGCGCTGGGATTGAATCTTGGTCTCAGTCTCATGCTTGGTTTGAGTAGGACTCAGAAACCCATTTCCACCAGATAACAGAGAGATAGTAATACTATGGATGCATTAGAGGTACATGTCTTGTTAAAGTTAGACACCAGGGGTATTAAATCCATGGCATGATGTCATGTCTGGATCCTGCACACTGGTGGCTGGTGGCTGGAATTCTCCTAGAATGTAGAACCTTAGCTGGTGTTCTATAGAAATGTACACTCATTCTGTTCCTCTGGGTGTTCTGCTGTCCAGTCATTCCAAAATAGAATCTTTACTGTCTAATCTAGAGGTACATGTCTTGTTAAAGTTCAACACCAGGGGTATTAAATCCATGGCATGATGTCATGTCTGGATCCTGCACACTGGTGGCTGGTGGCTGGAATTCTCCTAGAATGTAGAACCTTAGCTGGTGTTCTCTAGAACTGTACTCTCATTCTGTTCCTCTGGGTGTTCTGCTGTCCAGTCATTCCAAAATAGAATCTTTACTGTCTAATCATCACAAACCAATAAAATCATCACACTAATGAACAAGGTCGTCTGTGTATTTATTAACATTCATAAGACAAAACGTAAGACACAAACACACACAAATATACATGAGAACAATCAATATAGATTGATTTGTGTTATTTATCAAGACATACTGTATTTCTAATTTCATTCAGCTCGCCTAATTGTAGTGTGACGACTTGGTCGTCCACACGTTTCTTTTCAGATCCCAATACCGCCCCTGTGTGGCCGTTGGATGTAAATACACAGCCCAGGTCCCATTACAAACTATTAATCCACTGTCCACATTTTCCAGCTCTTGTAAATAAGAAAAGCATTTTGAATCAGAGATAATCTTGCAGCTCATTGGAACACTAGGATCGCATCTTACATCATACTCATAGTGCCATCTAGTTTAATACATTAAAAGAATTTAAAGAAATCTATGGCCTTATTTAGGATCATGAAGACCAACTTCTACTCTACTAAATAAATAAAAATATTAGAATAACAGTGCGGTTTCACATGAAACTATTTTGGAAATAGTTTGCCTTTAAACAGAAGCAAACGTGACGAAACACGGAGAAACAAAAACATCCTATGGCGTTCTGCATTAGCATCGAACAGCCCCCCGTGATATGCAGCTGCTCAGGGAAGCTAGAAACCATTATACACGTGCAGTTAGAAAAGCTAAGGCTAGCTTTTTCAAGCAGAAATTTGCTTCCTGCCACACTAACTCAAAAAAAGTTCTGGGACACTGTAAAGTCCATGGAAAATAAGAACACCTCCTCCCAGCTGCCCACTGCACTGAAGATAGGAAACACTGTCACCACTGATAAATCCACCATCATTGAGAATTTCAATAAGCATTTTTCTACGGCTGGCCATCCTTTCCACCTGGCTACTCCTACCCCGGTCAACAGCACTGCACCCCCCGCAGCAACTCGCCCAAGCCTTCCCCATTTCTCCTTCTCCAAAATCCGTTCAGCTGATGTTCTGAAAGAGCTGCAAAATCTGGACCCCTACAAATCAGCCGGGCTAGACAATCTGGACCCTTTCTTTCTAAAATGATCTGCAGAAATTGTTGCCACCCCTATTACTAGCCTGTTCAACCTCTCTTTCGTGTCGTCTGAGATTCCCAAAGATTGGAAAGCAGCTGTGGTCATCCCCCTCTTCAAAGGGGGGGTCACACTTCACCCAAACTGCGACAGACCTATATCTATCCTACCATGCCTTTCTAAGGTCTTGAAAGCCAAGTCAACAAACAGATTACCGACCATTTCGAATCTCACCATTACTTCTCTGCTATGCAATCTGGTTTCAGAGCTGGTCATGGGTGCACCTCAGCCACACTCAAGGTCCTAAACGATATCTTAACCGCCATCGATAAGAAACATTACTGTGCAGCCGTATTCATTGATCTGGCCAAGGCTTTCGACTCTGTCAATCACCACATCCTCATCGGCAGCCTTGGTTTCTCAAATGATTGCCTCGCCTGGTTTACCAACTACTTCTCTGATAGAGTTCAGTGTGTCAAATCGGAGGGTCTGCTGTCCGGACCTCTGGCAGTCTCTATGGGGGTGCCACAGGGTTCAATTCTTGGACCGACTCTCTTCTCTGTATACATCAATGAGGTCGCTCTTGCTGCTGGTGAGTCTCTGATCCACCTCTACGCAGACAACACCATTCTGTATACTTCTGGCCCTTCTTTGGACACTGTGTTAACAACCCTCCAGGCAAGCTTCAATGCCATACAACTCTCCTACTGTGGCCTCCAATTTCTCTTAAATACAAGTAAAACTAAATGCATGCTCTTCAACCGATCGCTACCTGCACCTGCCCGCCTGTCCAACATCACTACTCTGGACGGCTCTGACTTAGAATACGTGGACAACTACAAATACTTAGGTGTCTGGTTAGACTGTAAACTCTCTTTCCAGACCCATATCAAACATCTCCAATCCAAAGTTAAATCTAGAATTGGCTTCCTATTTCGCAACAAAGCATCCTTCACTCATGCTGCCAAACATACCCTTGTAAAACTGACCATCCTACCAATCCTCGACTTTGGCGATGTCATTTACAAAATAGCCTCCAATACCCTACTCAACAAATTGGATGCAGTCTATCACAGTGCAATCCGTTTTGTCACCAAAGCTCCATATACTACCCACCATTGCGACCTGTACGCTCTCGTTGGCTGGCCCTCGCTTCATACTCGTCGCCAAACCCATTGGCTCCATGTCATCTACAAGACCCTGCTAGGTAAAGTCCCCCCTTATCTCAGCTTGCTGGTCACCATAGCATCTCCCACCTGTAGCACACGCTCCAGCAGGTATATCTCTCGTCACCCCCAAAACCAATTCTTTCTTTGGCCGCCTCTCCTTCCAGTTCTCTGCTGCCAATGACTGGAATGAACTACAAAAATCTCCCTCACTAGCTTTAAGCACCAACTGTCAGAACAGCTCACAGATTTCTGCACCTGTACATAGCCCACCTATAATTTAGCCCAAACAACTACCTCTTTCCCTACTGTATCTAATTAATTTATTTATTTGGCTCCTTTGCACCCCATTATTTTTATTTCTACTTTGCACATTTTTCCATTGCAAATCTACCATTCCAGTGTTTTACTTGCTATATTGTATTTACTTTTGCCACCTTGGCCTTTTTTTTGCCTTTACCTCCCTTATCTCACCTCATTTGCTCAAATCGTATATAGACTTGTTTATACTGTATTATTGACTGTATGTTTGTTTTACTCCATGTGTAACTTTGTGTCATTGTATGTGTCAAACTGCTTTGCTTTATCTTGGCCAGGTCGCAATTGTAAATGAGAACTTGTTCTCAACTTGCCTACCTGGTTAAATAAAGGTGAAATTAAAAATAAAAATAAATAAATAAAGACAAACCTTAATTTATCCCAGTAGAAACTCTCATTTTGCTCTGTTGTTTCCTTTTAGTTCTTAAACGTTAAACTGTTTCCATAATGAATCTGCCCCTGCTCTCTCTGTGAATCATTCACCATCCCTCCCTGCTTCACTTTCACCTCTCACACAGTCTCCCTCTAATCTCCTTATTGTGTTTGTGTCGTGAACATTTGCCTGAGCAACAATAGTAGAATTGGTGGTTCGGTTTTCAAAATAAAAGTTACCCATTGAATCGGATGCAAACGAAAATAAATTGTGGAATCATGCAACAATCCTGGAGGGCCTTTAGGTTGATAAACATATATAATACATTCAACAAAAGACAATAATTAGTTCATTTGACACCAAATAAAATCTGTTAAAATTGCTCTGTGGATGTTTAGTATTCAGGACTGCAACATACCTTCAACGTGCAGCCTTATGGATCCTGGGTTCATGACATATCGTACCAGCCTTATGGATCCTGGGTTCATGACATATCGTACCAGCCTTATGGATCCTGGGTTCATGACATATCGTACCAGCCTTATGGATCCTGGGTTCATGACATATCGTACCAGCCTTATGGATCCTGGGTTCATGACATATCGTACCAGCCTTATGGATCCTGGGTTCATGACAGGGGGTACCAGCCTTATGGATCCTGGGTTCATGACAGGGGGTACCAGCCTTATGGATGTCATGTCTTGTTATGTCTGTTCTTGTCCTTTCTCTTCACTCTGTCTCTCTCTGCTGGTCTTTTTAGGTTACCTTCTCTGTCTCTCATTCTTCAGCTGTTCTACATCTTCCCTAACTAGCTCATTCACTCTTTTCCACCTGTTCTCTCTTCCCCCTCTGATTAGGTCTCTATTTCTCTCTCTGTTCCTGCTACTTTCAGTGTCTGATTCTTGTTTGTGTTTTTCATGCCAGAAGCAAGCTGTCGTCTCGTTTGCTTCCACCTTGTCCTATCCTGTCGGAGTCTGCCTGGCAGGTGCATCCTGCATTATACTAACGTTCTTTTTGTTCCATTGACAACGTTGGAAGAGGATTTATGCCATTCCTGTTTTTCATTAAAGAACTCTGTTTTCTGTTAAAACCGCTTTTGGGTCTTCACTCAAGTACATAACAGAAGAATCAGACCAAGAATGGACCCAGCGGCTCCGGACCCTTTTCACTCCGCCGTCGAGATCCAGGGAGCGATGCTAGGCAGACACGAGGAGGAATTGTCTGCTGCTCGACATGCCGTTGAGACCCTGGCCGTCCAAGTCTCCGACCTCACAAGACGGGTTCACCAACTCCACCTCGATCCACCGCCCACTTCCAGGGTTTCCGAGTCTCCGGAGCCCAGGATCAACAACCCGCCGTGTTACTCTGGGGAGCCCACTGAGTGCCGCTCATTCCTCACTCAGTGTGACGTGGTGTTCTCTCTCCAGCCCAACACTTACTCCAGGAGCGCAGCCCGCATCGCCTACGTCATTTCTCTCCTTACCGGACGGGCGCGTGAGTGGGGCACGGCAATCTGGGAGGCGAGGGCTGAGTGTATTAACCAGTATCAGGACTTTAAGGAGGAGATGATACGGGTTTTTGACCGTTCTGTTTTTGGGGAGGAGGCTTCCAGGGCCCTGTCTTCCCTATGTCAGGGGAATCGATCCATAACGGATTATTCTATTGAGTTTCGCACTCTCGCTGCCTCTAGTGACTGGAACGAGCCGGCTTTGCTCGCTCGTTTTCTGGAGGGTCTCCTCGTCGAGGTTAAGGATGAGATCCTCTCCCGGGAGGTTCCTTCCAGTCTGGACTCCTTAATAGCTCTCGCTATTCGCATAGAGCGACGGTTTGATCTTCGTCGCCGAGCACGTGGAAAGGAGTTCGCGTTCTCCGTTGCTCCCCTCTCCACATCACTGCCACCTGCCGCATCACTGCCACCCTCCTCCGCCGGCTCGGATGCTGAGCCTATGCAGCTGGGGGGTATCCGCATCTCGGCCAAGGAGAAGGAACGGAGAATCACCAATCGCCTCTGTCTCTACTGCGGCTCCGCTGGCCATTTTGTCACCTCATGTCCAGTAAAAGCCAGAGCTCATCAGTAAGAGGAGGGCTACTGGTGAGCGCAACTACTCAGGCCTCTCCTTCTGGATCACGCACTACCTTTCCGGTCCATCTCCGCTGGCCCGGTTCATCTGCTTCCTGCAGTGCCTTGATAGACTCTGGGGCGGAGGGCTGTTTTATGGACGAGACCTGGGCTCGGGAACATGACATTCCTCTCAGACAGTTAGGGAGCCCACGGCCTTGTTCGCTTTAGATGGTAGTTCTCTCCCCAAGATTCAGCGTGAGACGCTGCCTTTAACCCTCACTGTCTCTGGTAATCATAGCGAAACCATTTCTTTTTTAATTTTTCGTTCACCTTTTACACCTGTTGTTTTGGGTCATCCCTGGCTAGTGCGCCATAACCCTTCTATTAATTGGTCTAGTAATACTATCCTATCCTGGAATGTTTCTTGTCATGTGACCTGTTTAATGTCTGCTATCCCTCCTGTTTCCTCTGTCCCTTCTTCACAGGAGGAGCCTGGCGATTTGACAGGGGTGCCGGAGGAGTATCACGATCTGCGCACGGTGTTCAGTCGTTCCAAGGCCACTTCTCTCCCTCCACACCGGTCGTATGACTGTAGTATTGATCTCCTTCCGGGAACTACTCCCCCCCGGGGTAGATTATACTCTCTGTCGGCTCCCGAACGTAAGGCTCTCGAGGATTATTTGTCTGTTTCGCTCGACGCTGGTACCATAGTCTCCTCCTCCTCTCCCGCCGGAGCGGGGTTTTTTTGTTCAGAAGAAGGACGGGTCCCTGCGCCCATGCGTGGATTATCGAGGGCTGAATGACATAACAGTTAAGAATCGTTATCCGCTTCCTCTTATGTCTTCAGCCTTCGAGATCCTGCAGGGAGCCAGGTTTTTCACCAAATTGGACCTTCGTAACGCCTACCATCTCGTGCGCATCAGGGAGGGGGACGAGTGGAAGACGGCGTTTAACACTCCGTTAGGGCACTTTGAATACCGGGTTCTTCCTTTCGGCCTCGTTAACGCTCCAGCTGTCTTTCAGGCACTAGTTAACGACGTCCTGAGAGACATGCTGAACATTTTTGTTTTCGTTTACATGGACGATATCCTGATTTTTTCACCGTCTCTCCCGATTCATGTTCAGCACGTGCGACGCGTCCTCCAGCGCCTTTTGGAGAACTGTCTTTATGTGAAGGCTGAGAAGTGCACTTTTCATGCCGCCTCTGTCCCTTTTCTCGGTTCCGTTATTTCCGCTGAGGGCATTAAGATGGATCCCGCTAAGGTCCAGGCTGTCATTGATTGGCCCGTTCCTAAGTCACGCGTCAAGCTGCAGCGCTTTCTGGGCTTCGCTAATTTCTATCGTCGTTTCATCCGTAATTTCGGTCAGGTGGCAGCTCCCCTCACAGCCCTTACTTCTGTTAAGACGTGCTTTAAGTGGTCCGTTTCCGCCCAGGGAGCTTTTGATCTTCTTAAGAATCGTTTTACATCCGCACCTATTCTTGTTACACCTGACATCTCTAGTCAGTTTGTTGTTGAGGTTGACGCGTCAGAGGTGGGCGTGGGAGCCATTCTTTCTCAGCGCTCTCTCTCTGACGGCAAGGTCCATCCTTGCGCGTTTTTCTCTCATCGCTTATCGCCGTCAGAACGTAACTATGATGTTGGTAATCGCGAACTGCTCGCCATCCGCTTAGCCCTAGGCGAATGGCGACAGTGGTTGGAGGGGCGACCGTTCCTTTTGTCGTTTGGACTGACCATAGGAACCTTGAGTACATCCGTTCAGCCAAACGACTTAATGCGCGTCAGGCTCGTTGGGCTCTGTTTTTCGCTCGTTTCGAGTTTGTTATTTCTTATCGTCCGGGCTCAAAAACACCAAGCCTGATGCTTTATCTCGTCTCTTCAGTTCTTCTGAGGTCTCCACCGACCCCGAGGGGATTCTCCCTGAAGGGCGTGTTGTCGGGTTGACTGTCTGGGGAATTGAGAGGCAGGTAAAGCAAGCACTCGCTCACACTCCGTCGCCGCGAGCTTGTCCTAGGAACCTTCTGTTCGTTCCCGTTCCTACTCGTCCGGCCGTTCTTCAGTGGGCCCACTCTGCCAAGTTAGCCGGCCACCCCGGCGTTCGGGGTACGCTCGCTTCCATTCGCCAGCGTTTCTGGTGGCCCACTCGGGAACGTGACGCGCGTCGATTTGTCGCCGCTTGTTCGGTCTGCGCGCAGACTAAATCTGGGAACTCTCCTCCTGCCGGCCGTCTCAGACCGCTTCCCATTCCCTCTCGACCGTGGTCTCACATCGCTTTAGATTTTATCACCGGACTGCCTTCATCAGCGGGAAGACAGTTATTCTTACGGTTGTCGATAGATTCTCTAAGGCGGCTCATTTCATTCCTCTCGCTAAGCTCCCTTCTGCTAAGGAGACGGCTCAGATCATTATCGAGAATGTTTTCCGAATTCATGGCCTTCCGTCTGACGTCGTTTCCGACAGAGGCCCGCAGTTCACGTCTCAATTTTGGAGGGAGTTTTGCCGTTTGATTGGGGCTTCCGTCAGTCTCTCGTCCGGCTTTCATCCCCAGTCTAACGGTCAAGCCGAACGGGCCAATCAGACTGTTGGTCGCATTTTACGCAGTCTTTCTTTTCGTAACCCTGCGTCTTGGTCAGAACAGCTCCCCTGGGCAGAGTACGCCCACAACTCGCTTCCCTCGTCTGCTACCGGTCTATCTCCTTTTCAGAGTAGCCTCGGGTACCAGCCTCCGCTGTTCTCATCTCAGCTCGCCGAGTCCTGCGTCCCCTCCGCTCAGGCTTTTGTCCAGCGTTGCGAGCGCACCTGGAAGGGGGGTCAGGTCGGCACTTTGCCGTAATAGGGCGCAGACTGTGAGGGCCGCTAATAAGCGTAGGACCAAGAGTCCTAGATATTGTTGCGGTCAGAGAGTATGGCTCTCCACTCAGAACCTTCCCCTTAAGACAGCTTCTCGCAAGTTGGCCCCGCGGTTCATTGGTCCGTTCCGTATTTCTCAGGTCATTAATCCTGTCGCAGTGCGACTTCTTCTCCCGCTATCTTCGTCGCGTTCACCCGGTCTTCCATGTCTCCTGTGTTAAGCCCGTTCTTCGCGCCCCCGCTCGTCCCTCCCCCCCCATCCTTGTCGAGGCGCACCCATCTACAGGGTTCGTAAGATTTTGGACATGCGCCCTCGGGGCCGTGGTCATCAGTACCTAGTGGATTGGGAGGGGTACGGTCCTGAGGAGAGGAGTTGGGTTCCCTCTCGGGACGTGCTAGACCGTTCGCTGATCGATGATTTCCTCCGTTGCCGCCAGGTTTCCTCCTCGAGTGCGCCAGGAGGCGCTCGGTGAGTGGGGGGGGTACTGTCATGTCTTGTTATGTCTGTTCCTGTCCTTTCTCTTCACTCTGTCTCTCTGCTGGTCTTTTTAGGTTACCTTCTCTGTCTCTCATTCTTCAGCTGTTCTACATCTCCCCTAACTAGCTCATTCACTCTTTTCCACCTGTTCTCTCTTCCCCCTCTGATTAGGTCTCTATTTCTCTCTCTGTTCCTGCTACTTTCAGTGTCTGATTCTTGTTTGTGTTTTTCATGCCAGAAGCAAGCTGTCGTCTCGTTTGCTTCCACCTTGTCCTATCCTGTCGGAGTCTGCCTGGCAGGTGCATCCTGCATTATACTAACGTTCTTTTTGTTCCATTGACAACGTTGGAAGAGGATTTATGCCATTCCTGTTTTTCATTAAAGAACTCTGTTTTCTGTTAAAACCGCTTTTGGGTCTTCACTCAAGTACATAACAATGGATCCTGGGTTCATGACATATCGTACCAGCCTTATGGGTCCTGGGTTCATGACAGGGGTACCAGCCTTATGGATCCTGGGTTCATGACAGGGGTACCAGCCTTATGGGTCCTGGGTTCATGACATATCGTACCAGCCTTATGGATCCTGGGTTCATGACATATCGTACCAGCCTTATGGATCCTGGGTTCATGACATATCGTACCAGCCTTATGGATCCTGGGTTCATGACAGGGGGTACCAGCCTTATGGATCCTGGGTTCATGACATATCGTACCAGCCTTATGGATCCTGGGTTCATGACATGGGGTACCAGCCTTATGGATCCTGGGTTCATGACATATCGTACCAGCCTTATGGATCCTGGGTTCATGACATATCGTACCAGCCTTATGGGTCCTGGGTTCATGACATATCGTACCAGCCTTATGGATCCTGGGTTCATGACAGGGGGTACCAGCCTTAGGGATCCTGGGTTCATGACAGGGGTACCAGCCTTATGGCTCCTGGGTTCATGACATTTCGTACCAGCCTTATGGATCCTGGGTTCATGACAGGGGGTACCAGCCTTATGGATCCTGGGTTCATGACATATCGTACCAGCCTTATGGATCCTGGGTTCATGACATATCGTACCAGCATTATGTATCCTGGGTTCATGACATATCGTACCAGCCTTATGGATCCTGGGTTCATGACAGGGGGTACCAGCCTTATGGGTCCTGGGTTCATGACAGGGGTACCAGCCTTATGGATCCTGGGTTCATGACATATCGTACCAGCCTTATGGATCCTGGGTTCATGACATATCGTACCAGCCTTATGGATCCTGGGTTCATGACAGGGGTACCAGCCTTATGGATCCTGGGTTCATGACATATCATACCAGCCTTATGGATCTTGGGTTCATGACATATCGTACCAGCCTTATGGATCCTGGGTTCATGACATATCGTACCAGCCTTATGGATCCTGGGTTCATGACAGGGGTACCAGCCTTATGGATCCTGGGTTCATGACATATCGTACCAGCCTTATGGATCCTGGGTTCATGACAGGGGTACCAGCCTTATGGATCCTGGGTTCATGACATATCGTACCAGCCTTATGGATCCTGGGTTCATGACAGGGGTACCAGCCTTATGGATCCTGGGTTCATGACATATCGTACCAGCCTTATGGATCCTGGGTTCATGACAGGGGTACCAGCCTTATGGATCCTGGGTTCATGACATATCGTACCAGCCTTATGGATCCTGGGTTCATGACATATCGTACCAGCCTTATGGATCCTGGGTTCATGACATGGGGTACCAGCCTTATGGATCCTGGGTTCATGACATATCGTACCAGCCTTATGGATCCTGGGTTCATGACATATCGTACCAGCCTTATGGGTCCTGGGTTCATGACATATCGTACCAGCCTTATGGATCCTGGGTTCATGACAGGGGTACCAGCCTTAGGGATCCTGGGTTCATGACAGGGGGCACCAGCCTTATGGGTCCTGGGTTCATGACATATCGTACCAGCCTTATGGATCCTGGGTTCATGACAGGGGTACCAGCCTTATGGATCCTGGGTTCATGACATATCGTACCAGCCTTATGGATCCTGGGTTCATGACATATCGTACCAGCATTATGTATCCTGGGTTCATGACATATCGTACCAGCCTTATGGATCCTGGGTTCATGACAGGGGTACCAGCCTTATGGGTCCTGGGTTCATGACAGGGGTACCAGCCTTATGGATCCTGGGTTCATGACATATCGTACCAGCCTTATGGATCCTGGGTTCATGACATATCGTACCAGCCTTATGGATCCTGGGTTCATGACAGGGGGTACCAGCCTTATGGATCCTGGGTTCATGACATATCATACCAGCCTTATGGATCTTGGGTTCATGACATATCGTACCAGCCTTATGGATCCTGGGTTCATGACATATCGTACCAGCCTTATGGATCCTGGGTTCATGACAGGGGTACCAGCCTTATGGATCCTGGGTTCATGACACATCGTACCAGCCTTATGGATCCTGGGTTCATGACAGGGGGTACCAGCCTTATGGATCCTGGGTTCATGACACATCGTACCAGCCTTATGGATCCTGGGTTCATGACAGGGGGTACCAGCCTTATGGATCCTGGGTTCATGACATATCGTACCAGCCTTATGGATCCTGGGTTCATGACAGGGGGTACCAGCCTTATGGATCCTGGGTTCATGACACATCGTACCAGCCTTATGGATCCTGGGTTCATGACATATCGTACCAGCCTTATGGATCCTGGGTTCATGACAGGGGGTACCAGCCTTATGGATCCTGGGTTCATGACATATCGTACCAGCCTTATGGATCCTGGGTTCATGACAGGGGTACCAGCCTTATGGATCCTGGGTTCATGACATATCGTACCAGCCTTATGGGTCTTGGGTTCATGACATATCGTACCAGCCTTATGGATCCTGGGTTCATGACAGGGGTACCAGCCTTATGGATCCTGGGTTCATGACATATCGTACCAGCCTTATGGATCCTGGGTTCATGACAGGGGTACCAGCCTTATGGATCCTGGGTTCATGACATATCGTACCAGCCTTATGGATCCTGGGTTCATGACAGGGGTACCAGCCTTATGGATCCTGGGTTCATGACATATCGTACCAGCCTTATGGATCCTGGGTTCATGACAGGGGTACCAGCCTTATGGATCCTGGGTTCATGACATATCGTACCAGCCTTATGGATCCTGGGTTCATGACATATCGTACCAGCCTTATGGGTCCTGGGTTCATGACATATCGTACCAGCCTTATGGATCCTGGGTTCATGACAGGGGGTACCAGCCTTAGGGATCCTGGGTTCATGACAGGGGTACCAGCCTTATGGGTCCTGGGTTCATGACATATCGTACCAGCCTTATGGATCCTGGGTTCATGACAGGGGGTACCAGCCTTATGGATCCTGGGTTCATGACATATCGTACCAGCCTTATGGATCCTGGGTTCATGACATATCGTACCAGCATTATGGATCCTGGGTTCATGACATATCGTACCAGCCTTATGGATCCTGGGTTCATGACAGGGGGTACCAGCCTTATGGATCCTGGGTTCATGACAGGGGGTACCAGCCTTATGGATCCTGGGTTCATGACATATCGTACCAGCCTTATGGATCACAATTATTGCGTAATTTCTTCACATTTCATGGACCCAAGATCCAGAGGTAAGGCTGTACAGTGCAGTAGAAGTCTGCCCCAATGCAATTCTAATACAGCCACAGTGGGACTTCAACTATTTTTTGTTTGTCAAATGAACTACTTATTGTCTTTAGTTTAATTCATATAACAACATTCAAACCTTGTTCAGCATTACCTAATCCAAATATGGCATTATATCCACTATTTGAATATTTTTGCATCAGTTTCAATATTGGACCCTTATTTTGAAGGCGAACTGCAAATTCCATTGTGGCTCATCCTTATTCTAGCTAGCATCACACAGGTGCTTTTCCGACGGGATACAATAACAACTTGTAACCTGCACGGTTGTTATTCGAGATCTGCAGCGTCAAAGAAGAACCACACAAGAACTGGACAGAAAAAACAACTCAAAATCTGTCAGACCATCGGAGAAGTGAACTCGAACGAGACTGAGAGAAAACGGAGCCTTTGTGTTCAGAAGCAGCAGGGAGGCGAACCGGAGGAAAGATGATGAGTTTTCTGCCATACTTCTCCGCTGAGACCTGGACCCTCCTGGCCCTCCTCATCACCTTCATTGTAGTGTAAGGACTTACATCAAATCAAATGTTATTCGTCACATGCATCCTAGTTTATCTCGTGGAAATAATCAGTCAATAATATTTCACAAATAAAATAAAGCCGAGCTGGTTCATGAAAACAACAACTTTTGCAGTCTTGGCAAACACTTCTTATACATCTGTCCTCCTTACGTGACACCCATAGTAACTCTTCTAATTGACTCATCACCTCTGGCCTTTACCCACTGTTATCTTATTGCCTTGCACTAAGTTTGGTTTCACTTTAGGGCAAGGAAACTTTAGAGCCACAGCAATAGCTCAACAATACAGACATGTTCTCAACTAGGACAGGTGCATGTAGGACCATAGCAACAGTCCATAGAAATAACCAGTACATGTCATCCGGCTAACTCCTCTGAAGGGAACACTCATGTTCTGGTAAAATCCCAAGAGGTGTAACCATAGCAACAGTCCATAGAAATAACCAGTACATGACATCCTGCTAACTCCTCTGAAAAGAACACTCATGTTCTGGTAAAATCCCATGAGGTGTAACCATAGCAACAGTCCATAGAAATAACCAGTACATGTCATCCGGCTAACTCCTCTGAAGGGAACACTCATGTTCTGGTAAAATCCCAAGAGGTGTAACCATAGCAACAGTCCATAGAAATAACCAGTACATGTCATCCGGCTAACTACTCTGAAAAGAACACTCATGTTCTGATAAAATCCCAAGAGGTGTAACAATAGCAACAGTATATATTAGACCATACCACTGCTACCAAAATAAACAGCCATGTCCTCTCCCCAGACAGGTGCATGTCTAATGGTGTCTGATGACCCAAACCCACATAAACAGTGCACTCATCTTGCAGACCTTCCTGAAATGCATCATGGCCACAAATGTTCTGGAAAATGCTGAATATTAACCGGTGTAGACTAACAGTGAAATGCTTACTTACGGTTCCTTTTCCAACAATGTATCATAACTCAAGAAGAGACCCAGATGGGGACACAGGATGAAGATGGTTGGAGTCTTAGATGTTTAATAGTCCAAAAAGAGTAGGCCAGTGAATGGTCGTGGACATGCAAAAGGTCAAAACCAGATCAGAGTCCAGGAGGTACCGAGTGGCAGACAGGCTCGAGGTCAAGGCAGGCAGAATGGTCAGGCAGGTGGGTACAGAGTCCAGAAACAGGCAAGGGTCAAAATCGGAGGACTTGAAAAAGGAGAAATAGCTTGGACATACAAGACGGACTGGCACAGAGAGACAAGAAACACAGGGATAAATATACAGGGATAAATACACTGGCACAGAGAGACAGAAAACACAGGGATAAATACACTGGGGAAAACAAGCAACACCTGGAGGGAGGTGGGGAAAATTACAAGGACAGGTGAAACAGATCAGGGTGTGACACAATGATAACATGGTTCCTTGCAGAATAACATGGATATATACAGAATAACATGGTTATGTGCAGAATAACATGGATATATACAGAATAACATGGTTATATGCAGAATAACATGGATAATACAGAATAACATGGATATATACAGAATAACATGGATATATACAGAATAACATGGTTATATGCAGAATAACATGGTTATATACAGAATAACATGGCTATATACAGAATAACATGGATATATACAGAATAACATGGCTATATACAGAATAACAAAGTAATATAGAGAATAACATGGCAATATACAGATTAACATGGTTATATACAGAATAACAAAGTAATATAGAGAATAACATGGCTATATACAGATTAACATGGTTATATACAGAATAACAAAGTAATATAGAGAATAACATGGCTATATACAGAATAACTTGGTTATATACAGAATAACATGGCTATATACAGAATAACATGGCTATATACAGAATAACAAAGTAATATAGAGAATAACATGGCTATATACAGAATAACTTGGTTATATACAGAATAACATGGCTATATACAGAATAACATGGCTATATACAGAATAACATGGTTATATACAGAATAACATGGTTATATACAGAATAACATGGCTATATACAGAATAACATGGTTATATACAGAATAACATGGCTATATACAGAATAACATGGTTATATACAAGAATACTATACTTAATATAACTTCTCTAGAACATATTACTATTTACTGTGTGTGTGTGTGTGTGTGTGTGTGTGTACAGGTACGGGTACTGGCCCTACGGTGTATTCACTAAGATGGGTATCCCTGGTCCCAAACCCCTACCTTACTTTGGCACAATGATGGAGTATAGAAAGGTTAGTACCCATTCAGAATAAACATCTCTCTCTCATATTTTAAACAACAGTGTTATTTTTATCCTATGTAAAACAATACATTGAGAAGGAAAAAGAGGACTAGTCTTTTTTGTTGTTTGAACAATAGATAAATACAAGGTCATTTGAGACCTGATCAGTCTAGAAGTTGTATTATTGACCCTGGGGACCATATAAAATAACAAACCCTCCTCAACCCTCACCTATTTCAGGTGTGTTCTCTGTTCAGCTGTAGGACACACCTACATGACCTCCTAGGGCATGTTTTTTTTTATCTCGCTCGCTCTCATTCCATCTCTCTCTCTCTCTTTCTCTCTGTCTCTGTCTCTCTCTGTCTCTCTCTCTCTCTCTCCTCTCTCCCCCTCTCTCTCTCCTCTCTCTCTCTCTCTGTCTCTCTCTGTCTCTCTCTGCAGGGCTTCACTAACTTTGACACAGAGTGCTTTCAGAAGTATGGGAGAATCTGGGGGTGAGTTCAGTTGGCTGTACCGTACTAGGATGACTCACAACTGTACTATTCCTTACAATTCATCACCTGCTGGAGCTGTCATGTGACCATGAGGAATGTTAGTAGTAATATCAACAACAACCCGACTAATGTTTTCTTTGTAGTTTTATATGAGGTGGTTAAATGTGTGTCTGTGTTTCTCCTCTGTGAAGGATCTATGATGGGAGGAAGTCTGTTCTGTGTATCATGTAGTTGTATATATAGTGGTTAAAGCCAGGTCTGTGTTTCTCCTCTGTGAAGGATCTATGATGGGAGGCAGCCTGTTCTGTGTATCATGGAGGATTGTAGGTGTAATCAGACCCCTTCAATTTTTTTCCACATTTTGTTACATTACAGCCTTTTTCTGAAACGGATTAAATTGTTTTTTCCAATCTACTCACACAGTAACCCATAATGACAAAAACAAAACAAATTCAATATCACATTTACGTAAGTATTCAGTCCATTTACTCAGTACTTTGCTGAAGCACTTTTGGCAGCAATTACAGCCTCGCGTCTTCTTGGGTATGATGCTACAAGCTTGGCACACCTATATTTGGGGAGTTTCTCCAATTCTTCTCTGCAGATCTGGTCTCTGGCCACTCAATGACATTCAGAGAACTGTCCCAAAGCCTCCTGTGTTGTCTTGGCTGTGTGCTTAGGGTTGTTGTCCTGTTGGAAGGTGAACCTTCACTCCAGTCTGAGATCCTGATTCTTAACTTCTTGCGTCGAGCAATCCCGGATCCGGGATTCTATTTATAGCCTCAAGCTCATTAGCATAACGCAACGTTAACTATTCATGGAAATCGCAAATGAAATTTAATAAATATATTTGCTCTCAAGCTTAGACTTTTGTTAACAACACTGTCAACTCAGATTTTCAAAATATGCTTTTCAACCATAGCTAAACAAGCATTTGTGTAAGAGTATTGATAGCTAGCATAGCTATAAGCCTAGAATTCAGCCAGCAACATTTTCACAAAAACAAGAAAATCATTCAAATAAAATCATTTACCTTTGAAGAACTTCAGATGTTTTCAATGAGGAGACTCTCAGTTAGATAGCAAATGTTCAGTTTTTCAAAAAAATATTATTTGTGTAGGACAAATCGCTCCGTTTTGTTCACGTTTGGCTATGAAAAAAACCTGTATCCAGTTATAGCCTCAAGCTCATTAGCATAACGTAACGTTATGTGAAAATCGCAAATGAAATGAAATGAATGTGCTAGCTCTCAAGCTTAGCCTTTTCTTAACAACACTGTCATCTCAGATTTTCAAAATATGCTTTTGAACCATAGCAAAGCAAGCATTTGTGTAAGAGTATTGATAGCTAGCGTAGCATTTAGCGTAGCATTTAGCGGGCAACATTTGCACAAAAACCAGAAAAGGATTCAAATAAAATAATTTACCTTTGAAGAACTTCGGATGTTTTCAATGAGGAGACTCAGTTACATAGCAAATGTTCAGTTTTTCCTGAAAGATTCTTTGTGTAGGAGAAATCGCTCCGTTTTGTACATCACGTTTGGATACAAAAAAAAACGAAAATTCAGTCATCAAAACGGCGAACTGTTTTCCAAATTAACTCCGTAATATCGACTGAAACACGGCAAACACTGTTTAGAGTCAGTCCTCAATGTGTTTTTCACATATCTCTTCATTGATATATCGTTCGTGGTAGTCTACTTTTCCGGTGAATCGCTTGGAAAAAGACGTGCAGTTGAAGATGACGCACCAATTTCGACAGAGGACACCGGGCGGACACCTGGCAAATGTAGTCTCTTATGGTCAATCTTCCAATAATATGCCTACAAATATGTCACAATGCTGCAGACACCTTGGGGAAACGATAGATCGGGCAGGCTCAATCCTTGCGCATTCACAGCCATATAAGGAGACAATGAAAAACAGAGCCTCAAAAATCCTGCTCATTTCCTGGTTGAAGTTTCATCTTGGTTTCGCCTGTAGCATCAGTTCTGGGGCACTCACAG
This sequence comes from Oncorhynchus masou masou, assembly GCF_036934945.1. Taxonomy (NCBI): domain Eukaryota; kingdom Metazoa; phylum Chordata; class Actinopteri; order Salmoniformes; family Salmonidae; genus Oncorhynchus; species Oncorhynchus masou. The sequence goes on from NW_026999918.1 coordinate 171,494, forward strand.
ACAATGTCTTTGCAGTTTTGGAAACATCATGCATCATCATGCATAGAGCATCTTTTTGCGACAAAATATTGCGCTTAAAACAGGCATGTTTTTTTATCCAATAATGAAATAGCGCCCCCATAGATGTAACAGGTTAAGCAGGTTTTCATCAAGAATCTCAGTACTTTTCTCACTTAATCTTTCCCTCAATCCTGACTAGTCTCCCAGTCCCTGCCGCTGAAAAACCTCCCCACAGCATGATGCTGCCACCACCATGCTTCACTGTAGGGATGATGCCAGGTTTCCTCCAGACATGACACTTTTCATTCAGGCCAAAGAGTTTAATCTTGGTTTCATCATCAGACCAGAGAATCTTGTTTCTCATGGTCTGAGTGTCACGACTTCCACCCAAGTTTGTCCTCTCCTTGTTGACGTCATTGGTCTTCGCCGATCTACTTTTGATTGGTGGAGTGCTGCTGAGATGCTTGTCCTCCTGAAAGGTTCTCCACAGAGGAACTCTGGAGCTCTGTCAGAGTGACCATCAGGTTATCTCCTTGACCCAGGCCCTTTTCCCCCGATTGCTCAGTTTGGACAGGTGGCCAGCTCTAGGAAGAGTCTTGGTAGTTCTTTGATTAAAGAATGATGGAGGCCACTGTGTTTTGGGGGACCTTCAATGCTGCAGAAATGTTTCCCAGATCTGTGGCTCAACACAATCCTGTCTCGGAGCTCTACGGACAATTCTTTCGACCTCATGGCTTGGTTTTTGCTCTGACATTGTTAACTTCCGGTGAAGGAGAGGAGGACCAAAATGCAGCGTGGTTATCTTCTCCATACATCTTTAATAAAGATAATAACGAACAATATACAAAACACACTAAATGTAACTAAACGTACCGTGAAAAACCAAAACAGCCCTATCTGGTGCAAACAAACACAGAGACAGGAACAATCACCCACGAAACACTCAAAGAATATGGCTGCCTAAATATGGTTCCCAATCAGAGACAACGATAAACACCTGCCTCTGATTGAGAACCACTCCAGACAACCATAGACTTTTCTAGACAACTATACTAAACAACAATCCCATAACCTACAAAAAACCCTAGACAAAACACACCACATAAATAACCCATGTCACACCCTGGCCTGACCAAAATAATAAAGAAAACACAAAATACTAAGACCAGGGCATGACAGACATGCACTGTCAACTGTGGACCTTTATATAGACAGGTGTGTGCTTTTCCCAATCATGTACAATGACTGGAATTTACCACAGGTGGACTCCAATCAAGTTGAAGAAACATCTCAAGGATGATCAATGGAAACAGGATGCACCTGAGCTCAATTTGGAGTCTCATTGCAAAGGGTCGGAATACTTATGTAAATTAGGTATTTCTGTTTTCACTTTCTCGTTATGGTGTGATGTCGTTATGGGGTATTGTGATGTTGTTATGGGATATTGTGATGTTGGTATGGGGTATAGTGATGTCGTTATGGGGTATTGTGATGTTGTTATGGGGTATTGTGATGTCGTTATGGGGTATTGTGATGTCATTATGGTGTATTGTGATGTCATTATGGTGAATTTGTTTTTCACCTTTATTTAACCGGGTGTGTGTTTCTCCTCTGTTTCTCCTCTGTGAAGGATCTATGATGGGAGGCAGTCTGTACCATGTAGTTGTATATATATATAGTGGTTAAAGCCAGGTGTGTGTTTCTCCTCTGTGAAGGATCTATGATGGGAGGCAGTCTGTACCATGTAGTTGTATATATATATAGTGGTTAAAGCCAGGTGTGTGTTTCTCCTCTGTGAAGGATCTATGATGGGAGGCAGCCTGTTCTGTGTATCATGGACAAAAGCATGATCAAGACCGTCCTGATTAAAGAGTGTTACAACATCTTCACCAACCGCAGGGTGATACACACACACACACACACACACACACACACACATTGAATAATAATAATAACCCTACATGTATTGCTGATACTATTAATACATTATTTGTGGCATCATTTCAAAGTAGTGTGAATATTACGTAAGCAGAATGATGAATAAATCATATATTTGTTCAAACTGTCCATGTTGTAGAACTTTACGTTTCTGAACGGTGAGCTGTTTGACGCGGTGTCCGTTGCCGAGGACGATACATGGAGACGGATCCGCAGTGTCCTCTCACCTTCCTTTACCTCTGGACGACTAAAGGAGGTAGAACCATCCCTCCAACTCTCCCTTTCTATGTTTTATCAACTTGTTATAAACTCGTTATAGCTTGTTATAAACTTTATAAACTCATTATAGCTTGTTATAAACTCTATAAACTCATTATAGCTTGTTATAAACTCATTATAGCTTGTTATAAACTCATTATAGCTTGTTATAAACTCTATAAACTTATTATAGCTTGTTATAACTCTATAAACTCATTATAGCTTGTTATAAACTCTATAAACTCATTATAGCTTGTTATAAACTCATTATAGCTTGTTATAAACTCTATAAACTCATTATAGCTTGTTATAAACTCATTATAGCTTGTTATAAACTCTTTATTAACTCATTATAGCTTGTTATAAACTCTTTATTAACTCATTATAGCTTGTTATAAACTCTATAAACTCATTATAGCTTGTTATAAACTCTTTATAAACTCTATAGCTTGTTATAATTCTTCATTAACTTATTATAGCTTGTTATAAACTCTATATAAACTCAGAACTTGTTATAAACTCTTCAGCTCATTATAGCTTGTTATAAACTCATTATAGCTTGTTATAAATTCTATATCAACTCATTATAATTTGTTATAAACTCTTCAGCTCATTATAGCTTGTTATAAATTCTATATAAACTCATTACAGCTTGTTATAAACTTCATCACATCACATTGCCAAATACATTTAAACTCACTTTTTCACAATTCTTGACATTTAATCTGAGTAAAATTTCCCTGTTTCAGGTCAATTAGGATCACCACTTAATTTTAAGAATGTGAAATGTCAGAATAATAGTATAGAGAATGATTTATTTCAGCTTTATTTCTTTCATCACATTCCCAGTGGGTCAGTTTACATACACTCAATTAGTATTTGGTAGCATTGCCTTTAAATTGTTTAACTTGGGTCAAATGTTTTGGGTAGCCTTCCACAAGCTTTCCACAATA
>NW_026999918.1:179642-197483 GCF_036934945.1 Oncorhynchus masou masou
CAATGGTCTAAAGCACCGCAGTGCTAGCTGTGCCACTAGAGATCCTGGTTCGAGTCCAGGCTCTGTCGCTGAACAATTAATCAATTGGCCACCCAAACTGTTTACGTATTTTTTGCTTTAGTTTATTTTGTAAATATTTTCTTAACTCTGTTTCTTGAATTGCTTTCTCAGTTAAGGGCTTGTAAGTAAGCATTTCATGGTTCTACACCTGGTACACCTGGTGTATTCGGCGCATGTGTCACGGCTTTCGTTGTGGGAAGGAGGAGCGGACCAAAATGCAGCGTAGTTGTTATTCATTTTATTTAATAAGGAAACTATACACGATAAACTAACAAAATAACAAATGTACGAAAACCGAAAACAGCCCTATCTTGTGCAAAACACAGAGACAGGAACAATCACCCACAAACACACAGTGAACCCCAGGCTACCTAAATATGGTTCCCAATCAGAGACAATAACTAACACCTGCCTCTGATTGAGAACCATATCAGGCCAGACATAGAAATAGACAAACAAGACATCCAACATAGAATGCCCACTCAGATCACACCCTGACCAACCAAAACATAGAAATATACAAAATAAACTATGGTCAGGGTGTGACAGTACCCCTCCCCAAGGTGCGGACTCCGGCCACAAAACCTGAACCTATCGGAGAGGGTCTGGGTGGGCATCTGTGTGACAGCATGTGTCAAATACATTTCATTTGATTTAGTTGTGGTGAGTAGTTGTGTGGTCAGCAGTTGTGTGGTCAGTAGTTGTGTGGTCAGTAGTTGTGTGGTTGTGGTCAGTAGTTGTGTTGTCAGTAGTTGTGTTGTCAGTAGTTGTGTGGTCAGTAGTTGTGTGGTTATGGTCAGTAGTTGTGCTGTCAGTAGTTGTGTTGTCAGTAGTTGGTGGTCAGTAGTTGTGTGGTCAATAGTTGTGTGGTCAGTAGGTGTGGTCAGTAGTTGTGTGGTTAGTAGGTGTGGTCAATAGTTGTGTGGTCAATAGTTGTGTGGTCAGTAGGTGTGGTCAGTAGTTGTGTGTTTGTGGTCAGTAGTTGTGTAGTCACTGGTTGTCAGTAGTTGTGTGGTTGTGGTCAGAAGTTGTGTGGTCAGTAGGTGTGGTCAGTAGTTGTGTGGTCACTGGTTGTCAGTAGTTGTGTGGTCAGCAGTTGTGTGGTCAGTAGTTGTGTGGTCAGTAGTTGTGTGGTTGTGGTCAGCAGTTGTGTGGTCAGCAGTTGGGTTCAGTAGTTGTGTGGTCAGTAGTTGTGTGGTTGTGGTCAGTAGTTGTGTTGTCAGTAGTTGTGCTGTCAGTAGTTGGTGGTCAGCAGTTGTGTGGTAAGTAGTTGTGTGGTCAGTAGTTGTGTGGTCAGTAGTTGTGTGGTGAGTAGTTGTGTGGTCAGCAGTTGTGTGGTCAGTAGTTGTGTGGTCAGTAGTTGTGTGGTTGTGGTCAGTAGTTGTGTTGTCAGTAGTTGTGTTGTCAGTAGTTGTGTGGTCAGTAGTTGTGTGGTCAATAGTTGTGTGGTTAGTAGGTGTGGTCAATAGTTGTGTGGTCAATAGTTGTGTGGTCAGTAGGTGTGGTCAGTAGTGTGGTCAGTAGTTGTGTGTTTGTGGTCAGTAGTTGTGTGGTCACTGGTTGTCAGTAGTTGTGTGGTTGTGGTCAGAAGTTGTGTGGTCAGTAGGTGTGGTCAGTAGTTGTGTGGTCACTGGTTGTCAGTAGTTGTGTGGTCAGCAGTTGTGTGGTCAGTAGTTGTGTGGTCAGTAGTTGTGTGGTTGTGGTCAGCAGTTGTGTGGTCAGCAGTTGTGTGGTCAGTAGTTGTGTGGTCAGTAGTTGTGTGGTTGTGGTCAGTAGTTGTGTTGTCAGTAGTTGTGTTGTCAGTAGTTGTGTGGTCAGTAGGTGTGGTCAATAGTTGTGTGGTCAGTAGGTGTGGTCAGTAGTTGTGTGGTCAGTAGTTGTGTGGTCAGTAGTTGTGTGGTCAGTAGTTGTGTGGTCAGTAGGTGTGGTCATTAGTTGTGTGGTAAATAGTTGTTTGGTCAGTAGGTGTGGTCAGTAGTTGTGTGTTTGTGGTCAGTAGTTGTGTAGTCACTGGTTGTCAGTAGTTGTGTGGTTGTGGTCAGAAGTTGTGTGGTCAGTAGTTGTGTGGTCACTGGTTGTCAGTAGTTGTGTGGTCAGCAGTTGTGTGGTCAGTAGTTGTGTGGTCAGTAGTTGTGTGGTTGTGGTCAGCAGTTGTGTGGTCAGCAGTTGTGTGGTCAGTAGTTGTGTGGTCAGTAGTTGTGTGGTCAGTAGTTGTGCGGTCAGTAGTTGTGCTGTCAGTAGTTGTGCTGTCAGTAGTTGGTGGTCACTAGTTGTTTGGTCAGTAGTTCTGTAATTGTGGTTGTGTTGCAGGTTCTTTGGGCCCTATAGTATGGACGTGGTCACCAGCACAGCTTTCAGTGTGGACATTGACTCTCTGAACAACCCTTCAGACCCCTTCGTCTCCAACGTCAAGAAGATGACCAAGTTTGACATGTTCAACCCACTGTTGCTCCTATTCGGTGAGACCACACACACATAGACACACGGACACACAGTTTAACTTTTTAATCATATGCAGTTGTACACCTTTCTATAAAACGTTTCTCTCCTCTTCTCCTCTCCTGTCCTCCCCTGCTCTCCTCTTCTCCTATCCACCTCTCCTCTCCCCTCCTCCTCATCTCATCTCCTCTCCTATTCTCCTCTATCCTCCTATTCTCATATTCTCCTCTCGTCTCCTCTCCTCTCCTCTCCTCTCCTCTCCTTTCCTTTCCTTTCCTTTCCTCTCCTCTCCTTTCCTCTCCTCTCCTCTTCTCCCGTCCTCCTCTCCCCTCCCTTTCTCCTCTTCTCCTCTCCTGTCCTCCCCTCCTCTCCCCTCCTCCTCTCCTCTCGTTCTCCAGTGTTGTTTCCTTTCATAGGTCCTATCTTGGAGAAGATGAAGTTTTCTTTCTTCCCGTCTGCGGTGACAGACTTCTTTTATGCCTCGCTGGCAAAGATCAAATCTGGACGTGACTCTGGGAAATCAACCGTAAACTTGTTTTGTATTTGTATATGATTGTTATGTTGATATTTTCATCTATACATTTATATTTGTACTGTAATATTCTGTATTTACTTATTATATAACTATGAAACTATGAAATATAACTAGTGATGGGGACCAATAAGGAATGTCTATATCGATATCATGTCGGAATTTAAAAACACTATTATTGGGACCCAAAAATCTACAGTCATATTAGAATATGTTTGTGTTGGTTGTGATTGGACGAGATCCAGTAGAATCTGTTTGTCTTGGTTGTGATTGGACCAGATCCATTAGAATCGGATTGTCTTGTTTGTGATTGGAACAGATCCACTAGAATCTGATTGTCTTGGTTGTGATTGGACCAGATCCATTAGATCTGCAGGTAGTCTAGTAGTTAGAGTGTTGGACTAGAAACCGAAAGGTTGCAAGATCGAGTTCACGATCTGACAAGGTAAAAATCGGTCCTTTTCCACCTGAACAATGCAGTTAACCCACTGTTCCCTGGTAGGCCGTCATTGAAAATTAGAATTTGTTCTTGACTGACTTGCCTAGTTAAATAAAACAATTAGCTGTTGCAAAAGCAGCAGCTACTCTTCCTGAGGTCCACATGAAACAGAACATTGAGGCAAGGACAGAACTACATACATTTTCAAAAGGCACATGTAGTCTACATATAAATGCAGACACACAAACTACCGAGGTCAAATAGTGGAGAGGTGTTGCTTTATCTGCTTTTTGAAACCAGGTTTGCTGTTTCTTTGAGCAACATGAGATGGAAGGAAGTTCCATGCAACAAGGACTCTACATAATACTGTACATTTTCTTGAATTTGTTCTGGATTTGGGGTTTGATGAAAAGACCCCTGGTGGCATGTCTGGTGGGACAAGTGTGTGTGTTAGAGCTGTGTGTAAGTTGACTATGCAAACAATTTGGGATTTTTAACACATTGTTTCTTATCAAAGGTGATGCAGTCAGTCACTCCTCAACTCTTAGCCAAGAGAGACTGGCAGCATAGTATTTATATCAGCCCTCTGATTACAATTAAGAGCAAAACGTGCCGCTCTGTTCTGGGCCAGCTGCAGCTTAACTAGGTGTTTCCTTGCAGCACTGGACCACAGATTAGACAAAACTAGAACCTGCAGAACTTGCTTTTGGGGAGCATCTCTTTTTTTAATGTTTTTTATTTCACCTTTATTTAACCAGGTAGGCCAGTTGAGAACAAGTTCTCATTTACAACTGCAACCTGGCCAAGATAAAGCAAAGCAGTGCGACACAAAAAACAACAGAGTTACATATTGAATAAACAAGTGTACAGTCAATAACACAATAGAAAAAGAGAAAGTCTATATACAAATGGCCACAGTAGTGAAATAGGCCACAGTACCGAAGTAATTACAATTTAGCAGATTAACAATGGAGTGATAGATGATCAGATGGTGATGTGCAAGTAGAAATACTGGTGTGCAAAAGAGCAGAAAAGTAAATAAAATAAATACAATATGGGGATGAGGTAGGTAGATTGGGTGGGCTATTTACAGATGGACTATGTACAGCTGCAGCGATCGTTAGCTGCTCAGATTGCTGATGTTAGTGAGGAAAATTTAAGTCTCCAGCTTCAGCGATTTTTGCAATTTGTTCCAGTCACTGGCAGCAGAGAACTGGGAGGAAAGGCGGCCAAAGTTGGTGTTGGCTTTGGGGTTGACGAGGGAGATATACCTGCTGGAGCGCGTGCTATGAGTGGGTGTTGTTATCGTGACCAGTGAGCTGAGATAAGGCGGAGCTTTACCTTAGCATAGATTTATAGATAACCTGGAACCAGTGGTTCTGGCGACGACTATGTAGAGGGCCAGCCTAATAGAGCATACAGGTCGCAGTGGTGGGTGGTATAAGGGGTTATGGTAACAAAACGGATAGCACTGTGATAGATTACATCCAATTAGCTGAGTAGAGTATTGGAAGCTATTTTGTAGATGGCATCGCCGAAGTCGAGGATCGGTAGGATAATCAGTTTTACGAGGGGAAGTTTGGCGGCGTGAATGAGGGAATGAGGGAGGCTTTGTTGCGAAATAGGAAGCTGATTCTAGATTTGATTTTGGATTGGAGATGTTTGATTTGAGTCTAGAAGGAGAGTTTACAGTCTAGCCAGACACCTTGGTATTTGCAGTTGGAGGCCAAGGAAGGAGTGTTGTATGGCATTGAAGCTCGTTTGGAGGTTAGTTAACACAGTGTCCAAAGAAGGGCCAGATGTATACAGAATGGTGTCGTCTGCATAGAGGTGGATCAGGGAATAACCCGCAGCAACAGCGACATCGTTGACATATACAGAGAAAAGAGTTGGCCAAAGAATTGAACCCTGTGGTACCCCCATAGAGACTGCCAGAGGAAAGGACAACAGGCCCTCCGATTTGACACACTGAACTCTGTCTGAGAAGTAGTCGGTGAACCAACTATCTGTTGGTTGTGATTGGACCAGATCCAGTAGGATCTGTTTGTCTTGGCTGTGATTGGACAAGATCCAGTAGGATCTGTTTGTCTTGGCTGGGATTGGACAAGATCCAGTAGGATCTGTTTGTGTTGGCTGTGATTGGACATATTTGACCTAAATTCATTCTGCTTCCAGAATCGGGTGGATTTCTTACAGCTGATGATCGACTCTCAGAAAGGCAACGACACGAAGACAGGAGGGGAACCGACTAAAGGTACCTGCCGAACACACACCTGCAATCTACTGTTACAAACACACACCTGTAAACTACTGTTACAAACACACACCTGTAATCTACTGTTACAAACACACACCTGTTACAAACACACACCTGTAATCTACTGTTACAAACACACACCTGTTACAAACACACACCTGTAATCTACTGTTACAAACACACACCTGTTACAAACACACACCTGTAATCTACTGTTACAAACACACACCTGTTACAAACACACACCTGTAAACTACTGTGACAAACACACACCTGTAATCTACTGTTACAAACACACACCTGTAATCTACTGTTACAAACACACACCTATAATCTACTGTAACAAACAAACACCTGTAAACTACTGATACAAACACACACCTGTAATCTACTGTTACAAACACACACCTGTAATCTACTGTTACAAACACACACCTGTAAACTACTGTTACAAACACACACCTGTAAACTACTGTTACAAGCACACACCTGTAAACTACTGTTACAAACAATCACCTGTAAAATACTGTTACAAAGACACACACCTGTAAACTACTATTACTAACACACACCTGTTACAAACACACACCTGTAAACTATTGTTACAAACACACACCTGTAAACTACTATTATAAACACACACCTGTAAACTACTGTTACAAACACACACCTGTAAACTACTGTTATAAACACACACCTGTAAACTACTGTTATAAACACACACCTGTAAACTACTATTACTAACACACACCTGTTACAAACACACACCTGTAAACTATTGTTACAAACACACACCTGTAAACTACTATTATAAACACACACCTGTAAACTACTATTACTAACACACACCTGTTACAAACACACACCTGTAAACTATTGTTACAAACACACACCTGTAAACTACTATTACTAACACACACCTGTTACAAACACACACCTGTAAACTACTGTTATAAACACACACCTGTAAACTACTATTACTAACACACACCTGTTACAAACACACACCTGTAAACTATTGTTACAAACACACACCTGTAAACTACTATTATAAACACACACCTGTAAACTACTATTACTAACACACACCTGTTACAAACACACACCTGTAAACTACTGTTACAAACACACACCTGTAAACTACTGTTATAAACACACACCTGTAAACTACTGTTATAAACACACACCTGTAAACTAATTACACACACCTGTTACAAACACACACCTGTAAACTATTGTTACAAACACACACCTGTAAACTACTATTATAAACACACACCTGTAAACTACTGTTACAAACACACACCTGTAAACTACTGTTATAAACACACACCTGTAAACTACTATTACTAACACACACCTGTTACAAACACACACCTGTAAACTATTGTTACAAACACACAACTGTAAACTACTATTATAAACACACACCTGTAAACTACTGTTATAAACACACACCTGTAAACTACTATTACTAACACACACCTGTTACAAACACACACCTGTAAACTATTGTTACAAACACACAACTGTAAACTACTATTATAAACACACACCTGTAAACTACTGTTACAAACACACACCTGTAAACTACTGTTATAAACACACACCTGTAAACTACTGTTATAAACACACACCTGTAAACTTCTGTTATAAACACACACCTGTAAACTACTATTACTAACACACACCTGTTACAAACACACACCTGTAAACTACTGTTGCAAACACACACCTGTTACAAACACACACCTGTAAACTACTGTTGCAAACACTCAACTGTCACAAACACACACCTGTAAACTACTGTTACAAACACACACCTGTTACAAACACACACCTATAAACTACTGTTACAACCACACACCTGTATACTACTGTTACCAACACACACCTGTAAACTACTGTTACCAACACACACCTGTAAACTACTGTTACAACCACACACCTGTTACAAACACATACCTGTTACAAACACACACCTTTAAACTACTGTTGCAAACACTCACCTGTTACAAACACACACCTGTAAACTACTGTTGCAAACACACACCTGTTACAAACACACACCTGTAACTACTGTTACAACCACACACCTGTAAGCTACTGTTACAACCACACACCTATATTCTACTGTTACCAACACACACCTGTAAACTACTGTTACCAACACACACCTGTACACTTCTGTTAAAACCACACACCTGTTACAATCACATACCTGTTACAAACACACACCTGTAAACTACTGTTGCAAACACTCACCTGTTACAAACACACACCTGTAAACTACTGTTGCAAACACACACCTGTTACAAACACACACCTGTAAACTACTGTTTCAAACACACACCTGTAAACTACTGTTACAACCACACACCTGTAAACTACTGTTACAAACACACACCTGTAAGCTACTGTTACAAACACACACCTGTAAACTACTGTTTCAAACACACACCTGTAAACTACTGTTACAACCACACACCTGTAAACTACTGTTTCAAACAAACACCTGTAAACTACTGTTACAACCACACACCTGTAAACTACTGTTACAAACACACACCTGTAAGCTACTGTTACAAACACACACCTGTAAACTACTGTTACAAACACACACCTGTTACAAAAAATGTCACGTAGAGTAGAGCCAGAAGTCTAAACTGAAAAACCTATCAAATATAAAGATGGCAGAGCCGCAAAAGGTCTTCTGGGTGTTTGTTTACAGAGATTCCGGAAGAAAAACAACAGTAGCCATCCAAAGTATCCTTTATGGGGGCAGCTTAACCTCTCTTGGGTAGGGGCAGTATTTTCACCTCCGGATGAAAAGAGAGCCCAAAGTAAACTGCCTGTTACTCAGGCCCAGAAGCTGGGATATGCATAACATTGGTAGATTTGGATTAAAAAAAACACTCTAAAGTTTCTACAACTGTTAAAATAATGTCTGTGAGTATAACAGAACTGAAATGGTAACCCCGAGGACGAACCAACCCCTCCCCCCTCAAACAAATTCTGCCTACCACTATTTTCAAGGACTGTCACTTCTTTTATTATAAGGCGAAATCCTCCCAGATTGCAGTCCCTTGGACTTCCACTAGATGTCAACAGTCTTTAGAAAGAGTTTCAGGCTGGTTTTTGTCATTCGGCCAGATGAGGTAACAGTAGTAGTGGGTCCCGTTTTGGCTGTAGTGTTTCCATGCGCATGGACGAGAGCGCGTTCTTTCTGTTTATCTCCGGTAAAGACAATAATGATTCTCCGTCTTAAAATGTATCATTTTTTTTACGTATTAGGTTGGATTATAAACGTTGTTTGACTTGTTTAGATATGTTTAGATACGTTCATTAGTAACGTTTGGGATTCATTGTGTATGCAATTTGAAGGAGGGAAACCGGTGGATTATTGAATGAAGCTAAACTGAGTTTTTATGGATATGAAGAAGAACTTTATCGAACAAAATGACCATTTTTGATGTAACCGGGACCAAAAGAAGAAGATCTTCAAAGGTAAGGCATTTATTATATCGCTATTTCTGACTTTCATGTCGCAACTGCCTGGTTGAAAAATTATTTTCATGCATTTGTATGCTGTCCTCAGATAATTGCATGGTGTGCTTTCGCCGTAAAGCCTTTTGAAATCTGACACAGCGGCGGAATAACAAGAAGTTAAGCCTTATTTTGATGTATTGCACGTAAATTTTAATGAGTGTTAGATATTTAAATACTGTAGTTTGAATTTCGCGCTCTGGAATTTCACAGGATGTTGTCGAGGTGCGGTACGTCGTAACATTACAACCACACACCTGTTACAACCACACACCTGTTAATTTAACTAATGTTACAAAACACACACCTGTTAATTTAACTAATGTTACAAAAAAAACACACACCTGTAATCTACTGTTACCAACACACACCTATAAACTACCTTAACAAATACACACCTGTTACAAACTATTCCCTCTCTGTTTATCTTCTCCCTTCCTATCTCTCTCTCTCTCTCTCCCTCTCCTTTCCTCTCTCTCTCTCCCTCCACAGGACTGACTGATCATGAGATCTTGTCTCAGGCCATGATCTTCATCTTCGCCGGCTACGAGACCAGCAGCAGTACTATGAGTTTCCTGGCCTATAACCTGGCAACCAACCCCCACACCATGACCAAACTGCAGGAGGAGATAGATACTGTGTTTCCCAACAAGGTAACCCCCACACCATGACCAAACTGCAGGAGGAGATAGATGCTGTGTGGTGCCAGATGTGGTGAGGTACTGATGTGTGTGTAACAGTTGTGTCAGATGGGGTGAGGTACTGATTTGTATGTAACCACGGTGCAGGCTCCAATCAAGTATGAAGCTCTAATGCAGATGGACTATTTGGACTGTGTGTTGAACGAGTCTCTGAGACTGTACCCCATCATGCTGAGACTGGAGAGGGTCGCCAAGAAGACGGTGGAGATCAACGGCATCGTCATCCCCAAAGACTGCATTGTCCTGGTTCCCACGTGGACCCTCCACCGTGACCCAGAGATCTGGTCTGACCCTGAGGAGTTCAAACCAGAGAGGTACTGGACTGCACCGTAACCACAATCCAACCATAACACCACCATAACACAACCATAACATAACCACAATACAAAAACAAGATCATTAATACATTTTGCTACAACGTGCATCATTATATCATCATACAATGTGAAATGTTTCTGAACCACAACCACAAATCAACTACAATACAATGTGTAATGTGTCTTAAACCCTCCCCCTGTCCAGGTTCAGTAAGGAGAACAAGGAGTCTATTGATCCGAACACGTACATGCCTTTTGGGGGCGGGGCCCAGGAACTGTATCGGGATGCGATTCGCCCTGATAATGATCAAACTGGCCATGGTCGAGCTCCTCCAGAGTTTCACTTTCTCCGTCTGCGACGAGACCGAGGTGAGACGCTCACCCTGAGCAGACAGAATGTGACATCATCAAACATCAGTATCTGTTTCAGCATGGTCACCACCTGTTTTAACATGGTCAGCACCTGTTTTAACATGGACCTGTTTTAACATGGTCACCACCTGTTTTAACATGGTCACCACCTGTTTTAACATGGTCAGCACCTGTTTTAACATGGACCTGTTTTAACATGGTCAGCACCTGTTTTAACATGGTCACCACCTGTTTTAACATGGACATGTTTTAACATGGTCACCACCTGTTTTAACATGGACCTGTTTTAACATGGTCACCACCTGTTTAAACATGGCCAGCACCTGTTTAAACATGGTCACCACCTGTTTAAACATGGCCAGCACCTGTTTAAACATGGTCACCACCTGTTTTAACATGGTCAGCACCTGTTTTAACATGGACCTGTTTTAGCATGGTCGCACCTGTTTAAACATGGCCAGCACCTGTTTAAACATGGTCACCACCTGTTTTAACATGGTCAGCACCTGTTTTAACATGGACATATTTTAACATGGTCACCACCTGTTTAAACATGGACATATTTTAACATGGTCACCACCTGTTTTAACATGGATATATTTTAACATGGTCACCACCTGTTTTAACATGGTCACCACCTGTTTTAACATGGTCACCACCTGTTTTAACATGGTCACCTCCTGTTTTAACATGGTCACTTCCTGTTTTAATATGGTCACTGCCTGCTTTAACATGGATCTGTTTTAACATGGTCACCACCTGTTTTAACATGGACCTGTTTTAACATGGTCACCACCTGTTTTAACATGGACCTGTTTTAACACCACCACCTGTTTAACATGGTCACCTCCTGTTTTAACATGGTCACCACCTGTTTAACATGGTCACCTCCTGTTTTAACATGGTCACCACCTGTTTAACATGGTCACCGCCTGTTTTAACATGGTCACCGCCTGTTTTAACATAGTCACCACCTGCTTAACATGGTCACTTCCTGTTTTAGCATGGTCACCATCTGTTTTAACATGGTCACCACAAGTTTAACATGGTCACCACAAGTTTAACATGGTCACCACAAGTTTAACATGGTCACCACAAGTTTAACATGGTCACCACAAGTTTAACATGGTCACCACCTGTTTAACATGGTCAGCACCTGTTTTAACATTGTCACCACCTGTTTTAACATGGTCACCACCTGTTTAACATGGTCACCACCTTTTTAACATGGTCACCACCTGTTTTAACATGGTCACCACCTCTTTTAACATGGTCACCACCTCTTTTAACATGGTCACCACCTGTTTTAACATGGTCAGCACCTGTTTTAACATGGACCTGTTTTAGCATGGTCGCACCTGTTTAAACATGGCCAGCACCTGTTTAAACATGGTCACCACCTGTTTTAACATGGTCAGCACCTGTTTTAACATGGACATATTTTAACATGGTCACCACCTGTTTAAACATGGACATATTTTAACATGGTCACCACCTGTTTTAACATGGATATATTTTAACATGGTCACCACCTGTTTTAACATGGTCACCACCTGTTTTAACATGGTCACCACCTGTTTTAACATGGTCACCTCCTGTTTTAACATGGTCACTTCCTGTTTTAATATGGTCACTGCCTGCTTTAACATGGATCTGTTTTAACATGGTCACCACCTGTTTTAACATGGACCTGTTTTAACATGGTCACCACCTGTTTTAACATGGACCTGTTTTAACATGATCACCACCTGTTTAACATGGTCACCTCCTGTTTTAACATGGTCACCACCTGTTTAACATGGTCACCTCCTGTTTTAACATGGTCACCACCTGTTTAACATGGTCACCGCCTGTTTTAACATGGTCACCGCCTGTTTTAACATAGTCACCACCTGCTTAACATGGTCACTTCCTGTTTTAGCATGGTCACCATCTGTTTTAACATGGTCACCACAAGTTTAACATGGTCACCACAAGTTTAACATGGTCACCACAAGTTTAACATGGTCACCACAAGTTTAACATGGTCACCACAAGTTTAACATGGTCACCACCTGTTTAACATGGTCAGCACCTGTTTTAACATTGTCACCACCTGTTTTAACATGGTCACCACCTGTTTAACATGGTCACCACCTTTTTTAACATGGTCACCACCTGTTTTAACATGGTCACCACCTCTTTTAACATGGTCACCACCTCTTTTAACATGGTCACCACCTGTTTTACATGGTCACCACCTCTTTTAACATGGTCACCACCTCTTTTAACATGGTCACCACCTCTTTTAACATGGTCGCCACGTGTTTTAACATGGTCGCCACCTGTTTTAACAGGGTCACCACCTGTTTTAACAGGGTCACCACCTGTTTAACATGGTCACCACCTGTTTTAGCATGGATCAGTTTTAACATGGACCTGTTTTACATGGTCACCACCTGTTTTAACATGGATCAGTTTTAACATGGACCTGTTTTAACATGGTCACCACCTGTTTTAACATGGTCACCACCTGTTTTACATGGTCACCACCTGTTTTAACATGGTCATCACCTGTCTTAACATGGACCTGTTTTAACATGGTCACCACCTGTTTTACATGGTCACCACCTGTTTTACATGGTCACCACCTGTTTTAACATGGTCATCACCTGTCTTAACATGGACCTGTTTTAACATGGACCTGTTTTAACATGGTCAACACCTGTTTTAACATGGTCACCACCTGTTTTAACGTGGACCTGTTTTAACATGGACCTGTTTTAACATGGTCACCACCTGTTTTAACATGGTCACCACCTGTTTTAACATGGTCACCACCTGTTTTAATATGTTCACCACCTGTTTTAACATGGTCACCACCTATTTTAGCATGGACCTGTTTTACATGGTCACCACCTGTTTTAACATGGATCAGTTTTAACATGGACCTGTTTTAACATGGTCACCACCTGTTTTAACATGGTCACCACCTGTTTTAACATGGTCACCACCTGTTTTAACATGGACCTGTTTTAGCATGGTCGCCACCTGTTTAAACATGGCCAGCACCTGTTTAAACATGGTCACCACCTGTTTTAACATGGTCAGCACCTGTTTTAACATGGACATATTTTAACATGGTCAGCACCTGTTTTAACATGGTCACCACCTGTTTTAACATGGTCAGCACCTGTTTTAACATGGATATATTTTAACATGGTCAGCACCTGTTTTAACATGGTCAGCACCTGTTTTAACATGGATATATTTTAACATGGTCACCTCCTGTTTTAACATGGTCACTTCCTGTTTTAATATGGTCACTGCCTGCTTTAACATGGATCTGTTTTAACATGGTCACCACCTGTTTTAACATGGACCTGTTTTAACATGATCACCACCTGTTTAACATGGTCACCTCCTGTTTTAACATGGTCACCACCTGTTTAACATGGTCACCACCTGTTTAACATGGTCACCACCTGTTTAACATGGTCACCGCCTGTTTTAACATGGTCACCGCCTGTTTTAACATAGTCACCACCTGCTTAACATGGTCACTTCCTGTTTTAGCATGGTCACCATCTGTTTTAACATGGTCACCACAAGTTTAACATGGTCACCACCTGTTTTAACATGGTCACCACCTGTTTAACATGGTCACCACCTGTTTAACATGGTCACCACCTGTTTAACATGGTCACCACCTGTTTTAACATGGTCACCACCTGTTTTAACATGGTCACCACCTGTTTTAACATGGTCACCACCTGTTTAACATGGTCACCACCTGTTTAACATGGTCACCACCTGTTTAACATGGTCACCACCTGTTTAACATGGTCAGCACCTGTTTAACATGGTCACCACCTTTTTTAACATGGTCACCACCTGTTTAACATGGTCACCACCTGTTTTAACATGGTCACCACCTCTTTTAACATGGTCACCACCTGTTTTACATGGTCACCACCTCTTTTAACATGGTCACCACCTCTTTTAACATGGTCGCCACGTGTTTTAACATGGTCACCACCAGTTTTAACAGGGTCAACACCTGTTTAACATGGTCACCACCTGTTTTAACATGGTCACCACCTGTTTAACATGGACCTGTTTTAACATGGTCACCACCTGTTTTAACATGGTCACCACCTGTTTTAGCATGGATCAGTTTTAACATGGACCTGTTTTAACATGGTCACCACCTGTTTTAACATGGTCACCACCTGTTTTAACATGGTCACCACCTGTTTTAGCATGGATCAGTTTTAACATGGACCTGTTTTACATGGTCACCACCTGTTTTAACATGGATCAGTTTTAACATGGACCTGTTTTAACATGGTCACCACCTGTTTAACATGGTCACCACCTGTTTTACATGGTCACCACCTGTTTTAACATGGTCATCACCTTTCTTAACATGGACCTGTTTTAACATGGTCACCACCTGTTTTAACATGGTCACCACCTGTTTTACATGGTCACCACCTGTTTTAACATGGTCATCACCTGTCTTAACATGGACCTGTTTTAACATGGACCTGTTTTAACATGGTCAACACCTGTTTTAACATGGTCACCACCTGTTTTAACATGGACCTGTTTTAACATGGTCACCACCTGTTTTAACATGGTCACCACCTGTTTTAACATGGTCACCACCTGTTTTAATATGGTCACCACCTGTTTTAACATGGTCACCACCTATTTTAGCATGGACCTGTTTTACATGGTCACCACCTGTTTTAACATGGATCAGTTTTAACATGGACCTGTTTTAACATGGTCACCACCTGTTTTAACATGGTCACCACCTGTTTTAACATGGTCACCACCTGTTTTACATGGTCACCACCTGTTTTAACATGGTCATCACCTGTCTTAACATGGACCTGTTTTTACATGGACCTGTTTTAACATGGACCTGTTTTAACATGGTCACCACCTGTTTTAACATGGTCATCACCAGTTTTCACATGGTCACCGCCTGTTTTAACATGGTCACCGCCTGTTTTAACATTGTCATCGCCTATTTTAACATGAACCTGTTTTAGCTTGGTCACCACCTGTTTTAACATGGTCACCACCTGTTTTAACATGGTCACCACCTGTTTTAACATGGTCAACACCTGTTTTAACATGGACCTGTTTTAACATGGACCTGTTTTAACATGATCACCACCTATTTAACATGGTCACCTCCTGTTTTAACATGGTCACCTCCTGTTTTAACATGGTCACCTCCTGTTTTAACATGGTCACCACCTGTTTTAACATGGTCACCACCTGTTTAACATGGTCACCACCTGTTTAACATGGTCACCACCTGTTTTACATGGTCAACACCTCTTTTAACATGGTTGGCACCTCTTTTAACAGGGTCACCACCTGTTTTAACATGGTCACCACCTGTTAACATGGTCACCACCTGTTTAACATGGTCACCACCTGTTTAACATTGTCACCACCTGTTTAACATGGTCACCACCTGTTTTAACATGGTCACCACCTGTTTTACATGGTCAACACCTCTTTTAACATGGTTGGCACCTCTTTTAACATTGTCACCACCTATTTTAACATGGTCACCACCTGTTTAACATGGTCACCACCTGTTTTAACATGGTCACCACCTGTTTAACATGGTCACCACCTGTTTTAACATGGTCACCACCTGTTTAACATGGTCACCACCTGTTTAACATGGTCACCACCTATTTTAACATGGTCACCACCTGTTTAACATGGACCTGTTTTAACATGGTCACCACCTGTTTTAACATGGTCACCACCTGTTTTAACATGGTCACCACCTGTTTTAATATGGTCACCACCTGTTTTAATATGGTCACCACCTGTTTTAACATGGTCACCACCTGTTTTAGCATTGACCTGTTTTACATGGTCACCACCTGTTTTAACATGAATCAGTTTTTACATGGACCTGTTTTAACATGGTAAACACCTGTTTTAACATGGTCACCACCTGTTTTCACATGGTCACCACCAGTTTTCACATGGTCACCGCCTGTTTTAACATGGTTACCGCCTGTTTTAACATGGACCTGTTTTAGCTTGGTCACCACCTGTTCAAACATGGTCACCACCTGTTTAAACATGGTCAACACCTGTTTTAACATGTTTAACACCTGTTTTAACATGGTCACCACCTGTTTTAACATGGTCACCACCTGTTTTAACATGGTCACCACCTGTTTAACATGGATCTGTTTTAACATGGTCACCACCTGTTTTAACATGGACCTGTTTTAACATGATCACCACCTGTTTAACATGGCCACCACCTGTTTTAACATGGCCACCACCTGTTTTAACATGGCCACCACCTGTTTTAACATGGTCACTGCATGTTTTAACATGGTCACTTCCTGTTTTAATATGGTCACTGCCTGCTTTAACATGGATCTGTTTTAACATGGTCACCACCTGTTTTAACATGGACCTGTTTTAACATGATCACCACCTGTTTAACATGGTCACCTCCTGTTTTAACATGGTCACCACCTGTTTTAACATGGTCACCACCTGTTTTAACATGGTCACCATCTGTTTTAACATGGACCTGTATTAACATGGACCTGTTTTAACATGGACCTCTTAACATGGTCACCACCTGTTTTAACAAGGTCACCACCTGTTTTAACTTGGACCTGTTTTAAAATGGACCTCTTTTAACATGGTCACCGCCTGTTTTACATGGTCACTGCCTGTTTTAACATGGTCACCGCCTGTTTTAACATGGTCACCGCCTGTTTTATCATGGTCACTGCATGTTTTAACATGGTCACTTCCTGTTTTAACGTGGTCACTTCCTGTTTTAACATGGTCACTTCCTGTTTTAACATGGTCACCGCCTGTTTAACATGGACCTGTTTACATGGTCAGCACCTGTTTTAACAGGGTCAATACCTGTTTAACATCTTCCTGTTTAACATGGTCACCTCCTGTTTTAACATGGTCACCACCTGTTTAACATGGTCACCACCTGTTTTAACATGGTCACCACCTGTTTTACATGGTTAGCACCTGTTTTAACATGGTCACCTCCTGTTTTACATGGTTAGCACCTGTTTTAACATGGTCACCACCTGTTTTAACATGGTCACCTCCTGTTTTACATCTTCCTGTTTTACATGGTTAGCACCTGTTTTAACATGGTCACCTCCTGT
>NW_026999918.1:197983-244438 GCF_036934945.1 Oncorhynchus masou masou
CAGGTCCATGTTAAACTGGCGGTGACCATGTTAAAACAGGAAGTGACCATATTAAAACAGGAAGTGACCATGTTAAAACATGCAGTGACCATGTTAAAAAGGGTGGTGACCATGTTAAAACAGGAGGTGACCATGTTAAACAGGTGGTGATCATGTTAAACCAGGTCCATGTTAAAAACACAGGTCCATGTTAAAACAGGTGGTGACCATGTTAAACAGATCCATGTTAAAGCAGGCGGTGACAAATATTAAAACAGGAAGTGACCATGTTAAAACAGGTGGTGACCATGTTAAAAGAGGTCCATGTTAACAGGTCCATGTTAAAAACAGGTCCATGTTAAAACAGGTGGTGACCATGTTAAAACAGGAGGTGACCATGTTAAACAGGTGGTGATCATGTTAAAACAGGTGGTGACCATGTTAAAACAGGTGGTGACCATGTTAAAACAGGTGGTGACCAAGCTAAAACAGGTCCATGTTAAAACAGGTCCATGTTAAAACAGGAGGTGACCATGTTAAACAGGTGGTGATCATGTTAAACAGGTGGTGACAATGTTAAAACAGGTGCTGACCATGTAAACAGGTCCATGTTAAACAGGCGGTGACCATGTTAAAACAGGAAGTGACCATATTAAAACAGGAAGTGACCATGTTAAAACATGCAGTGACCATGTTAAAACAGATGGTGACCATGTTAAAACAGATCCATGTTAAAGCAGGCAGTGACAAATATTAAAACAGGTGGTGACCATGTTAAAACAGGTGGTGACCATGTTAAAACAGGTGGTGACCATGTTTAAACAGGTGTTGAACATGTTAAAACAGGTGTTGACAATGTTAAAACAGGTGGTGACCATGTTAAAACAATTGGTGACCATATTAAAACAGGAAGTGACCATGTTAAAACATGCAGTGACCATGTTAAAAGGGTGGTGACCATGTTAAAACAGGAGGTGACCATGTTAAACAGGTGGTGATCATGTTAAACCAGGTCCATGTTAAAACAGGTCCATGTTAAAACAGGTGGTGACCATGTTAAAACAGATCCATGTTAAAGCAGGCAGTGACAAATATTAAAACAGGAAGTGACCATGTTAAAACAGGTGGTGACCATGTTAAAAGAGGGTCCATGTTAACAGGTCCATGTTAAAACAGGTCCATGTTAAAACAGGTGGTGACCATGTTAAAGAAAGATGTTAAACAGGTGGTGACCATGTTAAAACAGGTGGTGACCATGTTAAAACTGGTGGTGACCATGTTAAAACAGGTGGTGACCATGTTAAAACAGGAGGTGACCATGTTAAACAGGAAGATGTTAAACAGGTATTTACCCTGTTAAAACAGGTGCTGACCATGTAAAAAAGGAAGATGTTAAACAGGTGGTGACCATGTTAAAACAGGTGGTGACCATGTTAAAACTGGTGGTGACCATGTTAAAACTGGTGGTGACCATGTTAAAACAGGTGGTGACCATGTTAAAACAGGAGGTGACCATGTTAAACAGGAAGATGTTAAACAGGTATTTACCCTGTTAAACAGGTGCTGACCATGTAAAACAGGTCCATGTTAAACTGGCGGTGACCATGTTAAAACAGGAAGTGACCATATTAAAACGGAAGTGACCATGTTAAAACATGCAGTGACCATGTTAAAAGGGTGGTGACCATGTTAAAACAGGAGGTGACCATGTTAAACAGGTGGTGATCATGTTAAACCAGGTCCATGTTAAAACAGGTCCATGTTAAAACAGGTGGTGACCATGTTAAAACAGATCCATGTTAAAGCAGGCAGTGACAAATATTAAAACAGGAAGTGACCATGTTAAAATTAGGTGGTGACCATGTTAAAAGAGGTCCATGTTAACAGGTCCATGTTAAAACAGGTCCATGTTAAAACAGGTGGTGACCATTTAAAACAGGAGGTGACCATGTTAAACAGGTGGTGATCATGTTAAAACAGGTGGTGACCATGTTAAAACAGGTGGTGACCATGTTAAAACAGGTGGTGACCATGTTAAAACAGGTGGTGACCAAGCTAAAACAGGGTCCATGTTAAAACAGGTCCATGTTAAAACAGGAGGTGACCATGTTAAACAGGTGGTGATCATGTTAAAACAGGTGGTGACAATGTTAAACCAGGTGCTGACCATGTAAACAGGTCCATGTTAAACGAAGCGGTGACCATGTTAAAACAGGAAGTGACCATATTAAAACAGGAAGTGACCATGTTAAAACATGCAGTGACCATGTTAAAACAGATGGTGACCATGTTAAAACAGATCCATGTTAAAGCAGGCAGTGACAAATATTAAAACAGGTGGTGACCATGTTAAACAGGTGGTGACCATGTTAAAACAGGTGGTGACCATGTTTAAACAGGTGTTGAACATGTTAAAACAGGTGTTGACAATGTTAAAGCAGGTGGTGACCATGTTAAAACAGGTGGTGACCATGTAAAAACAGGTGTGACCATGTTAAAACAGGTCCATGTTAAAACAGGTGGTGACCATGTTAAAACAGGTGGTGACCATGTTAAACAGGTGGTGACCATGTAAAAACAGGTGGTGACCATGTTAAAACAGGTGGTGACCATGTAAAAACAGGTGGTGACCATGTTAAAACAGATCCATGTTAAAGCAGGCAGTGACAAATATTAAACAGGTGGTGACCATGTTAAAACAGGTGGTGACCATGTTAAAACAGGTGGTGACCATGTTTAAACAGGTGTTGAACATGTTAAAACAGGTGTTGACAATGTTAAAACAGGTGGTGACCATGTTAAAACAGGTGGTGACCAAGCTAAAACAGGTCCATGTTAAAACAGGTTGACGACCATGTTAAAGCAGGTGGTGACCATGTTAAAGAAGGCGGTGACCATGTGAAAACTGGTGGTGACCATGTTAAAACAGGTCCATGTTAAAACAGGTGGTGACCATGTTAAAACAGGTAGTGACCATGTTAAAACAGGTGGTGACCATGTAAAAACAGGTGGTGACCATGTTAAAACAGGTCCATGTTTAAACCGATTCATGTTAAAACAGGTGGTGACCATGTAAAACAGGTCCATGCAAAAACAGGTGGTGACCATGTTAAAACAGGTGGTGACCATGTTAAAATAGGTGGTGACCATGTTAAAACAGGTGGTGACCATGTTAAACAGGTCCATGTTAAAACAGGTGGTGACCATGTAAAAACAGGAAGATGTTAAACAGGTGGTGACCATGTTAAAAATAGGTGGTGACCATGTTAACTGGTGGTGACACTGTTAAAACAGGTGGTGAACATGTTAAAACAGGTGGCGACCATGTTAAAACAGGTGGTGACCATGTTAAAACAGGTGGTGACCATGTTAAACCAGGTGGTGACCATGTTAAACAGGTGGTGACCATGTTAAACAGGTGGTGACCATGTTAAAACAGGGTGGTGACCATGTTAAAACAGGTGGTGACAATGTTAAACAGGTGGTGACCATGTTAAAACAGGAGGTGACTATGTTTAAACAGGTGTTGAACATGTTAAAACGCGTGTGAACATGTTAAAACAGGGTGTGACCAAGCTAAAACAGGTCCATGTTAAAACAGATCCATGTTAAAGCAGGCAGTGACCATATTAAAACAGGAAGTAAGTGACCATGTTAAAACAGGTGGTGACCATGTTAAAACAGGTGGTGACCATGAAACAGGTCCATGTTAAAATAGGCGATGACCATGTTAAAACAGGCGGTGACCATGTTAAAAAACAGGCGGTGACCATGTTAAAACAGGCGGTGACCACGTGAAACAGGTGGTGACCATGTTAAAACAGGTGGTGACCATGTTAAAACAGGTGGTGACCATGTTAAAACAGG
This sequence comes from Oncorhynchus masou masou, assembly GCF_036934945.1. NCBI lineage: Eukaryota > Metazoa > Chordata > Actinopteri > Salmoniformes > Salmonidae > Oncorhynchus > Oncorhynchus masou. Next base: position 201,830 of record NW_026999918.1, read on the forward strand.
TCCATGTTAAAACAGGTCCATGTTAAAACAGGTCCATGTTAAGACAGGTGATGACCATGTTAAAACAGGTGGTGACCATGTTAAAACAGGAGGTGACCATGTTAAAACAGGTGGTGACCATGTTAAACAGGTGGTGACCATGTAAAACAGGTGGTGACCATGTTAAAACAGGTGGTGACCATGTTAAAACAGGTGGTGACCATGTTAAAACAGGTGGTGACCATGTTAAAACAGGTCCATGTTAAAGGTGGTGACCATGTTAAACAGGTGATGACCATGTTAAAACAGGTGGTGACCATGTGACCATGTTAAACAGGTGGTGACCATGTTAAAACAGGAGGTGACCATGTTAAAACAGGTGGTGACCATGTTAAACAGGTGGTGATCATGTTAAAACAGGTCCATGTTAAAACAGGTGCTGACCATGTTAAAACAGGTGGTGACCATGTTAAAACAGATCCATGTTAAAGCAGGCAGTAACCATATTAAAACAGGAAGTGACCATGTTAAAACATGTGGTGACCATGTTAAACAGGTGGTGACCATGTTTAAAACAGGTGTTGAACATGTTAAAACAGGTGTTCACCATGTTAAAACAGGTGACCATGTTAAAACAGGTGGTGACCAAACTAAACAGGTCCATGTTAAATAGGCGATGACCATGTTAAAACAGGTGGTGACCATGTTAAAATGGTCCATGTTAAAACAGGTGGTGTCCATGTTAAAACAGGAGGTGACCATGTTAAAACAGGTGGTGTCCATGTTAAAACAGGAGGTGACCATGAAACAGGAAGATGTTAAACAGGTGGTGACCATGTTAAAATAGGTGCTGACCATGTTAAACTTGTGGTGACACTGTTAAAACAGGTGGTGAACATGTTTCCATGTTAAAAAGGTGTTGACCATGCAAAACAGGTGGTGACCATGTTAAAACAGGTGGTGACCATGTTAAAACAGGTCCATGTTAAACAGGTGGTGACCATGTTGTAATAGGTGGAGACCATGTTAAAACAGGTGGTGACCATGTTAAAAGGTGGTGTCCATGTTAAAATATGTGGTGACCATGTAAAACAGGAAGATATTAAACAGGTGGTGACCATGTTAAACAGGGTGGTGACCATGTTAAAACAGGTGTGGTGACCATGTTAAAACAGGTCCATGTTAAACAGGTGGTGACCATGTTAAAATAGGTGGTGACCATGTTAAAACAGGTGGTGACCATGTTAAACAGGTGGTGACCCTGTTAAAACAGGTGGTGAACATGTTAAAACACGGTCCATGGTGACCATGTTAAAAGAGGTGTTGACCATGTAAAACAGGTGGTGACCATGTTAAACAGGTGGTGTCCATGTTAAACAGGAGGTGACCATGTTAAACAGGTGGTGACCATGTTAAACAGGTGGTGACCATGTTAAAACAGGTGGTGACCATGTTAAACAGGTGGTGACCATGTAAACAGGTGGTGACCAAACAGGTGGTGACCATGTTAAAACAGGTGGTGACCATGTTAAAACAGGTGGTGACCATGTTAAAACAGGTGGTGACCATGTTAAACAGGAGGTGACCATGTTAAACAGGTGGTGACCATGTGAAAACTGGTGATGACCATGTTAAAACAGGGTGGTGACCATGTTAAAACAGGTCCATGTTAAAACATGCGGTGCCCATGTTAAAACACGTGCCCATGTTGGTGACCATGTTAAAACAGGTTGTGACCATGTTAAACACGGTGACCATGTTAAAACAGGACCGTTAAACAGGTGCTGACCATGTTAAAACAGGTGCTGACCATGTTAAAACAGGCGGTGACCATGTTAAAACAGTGTGACCATGTTAAACAGGCGGTGACCATGTTAAAACAGGTGGTGACCATGTTAAAACAGGTGCTGACCATGTTAAAACAGGTGCTGACCATGTTAAAACAGGTGCTGACCATGTTAAAACAGGCGGTGACCATGTTAAAACAGATCCATGTTAAAGCAGGTCCATGTTAAAAAACAGGCTGTGCCCATGTTAAAACAGGCGGTGACCATGTTACAACAGGTGGTGACCATGTTAAAACAGGTGACCATGTTAAAACAGGTGCTGACCATGTTAAAACAGGTGCTGACCATGTTAAAACAGGTGGTGACCATGTTAAAACAGGCGGTGACCATGTTAAAACAGGCTTTGACCATGTTAAAACAGGTGGTGACCATGTTAAAACAGGCGGTGACCATGTTAAAACAGGTGGTGACCATGTTAAAACAGGTGCTGACCATGTTAAAACAGGTGCTGACCATGTTAAAACAGGTGGTGACCATGTTAAAACAGGTGGTGACCATGTTAAAACAGGTGGTGACCATGTTTAAACAGGTAAAACAGGTGGTGACCATGTTAAAACAGGTCCATGCTAAAACAGGTGGTGACCATGTTAAAACAGGTCCATGTTAAAACAGGTGCTGACCATGCTGAAACAGATACTGATGTTTGATGATGTCACATTCTGTCTGCTCAAGTGAGCGTCTCTCACCTCGGTCTCGTCGCAGACGGAGAAAGTGAAACTCTGGAGGAGCTCGACCATGGCCAGTTTGATCATGATCAGGGCGAATCGCATCCCGATACAGTTCCTGGGCCCCGCCCCAAACGGCATGTACGTGTTCGGATCAATAGACTCCTTGTTCTCCTTACTGAACCTGGACAGGGGGAGGGCAGACACATTGTATTGTAGTTGATTTGTGGTTGTGGTTCAGAAACATTTCACATTGTATGATGATATAATGATGCACGTTGTAGCAAAATGTATTAATGATCTTGTTTTTGTATTGTGGTTATGTTATGGTTGTGTTATGGTGGTGTTATGGTTGGATTGTGGTTACGGTGCGGTCCAGTACCTCTCTGGTTTGAACTCCTCAGGGTCAGACCAGATCTCTGGGTCACGGTGGAGGGTCCACGTGGGAACCAGGACAATGCAGTCTTTGGGGATGACGATGCCGTTAATCTCCACCGTCTTCTTGGCGACCCTCTCCAGTCGCAGCATGATGGGGTACAGTCTCAGAGACTCGTTCAACACACAGTCCAAATAGTCCATCTGCATTAGAGCTTCATACTTGATTGGAGCCTGCACCGTGGTTACATACAAATCAGTACCTCACCCCATCTGACACCACTGTTACACACACATCAGTACCTCACCACATCTGGCACCCACACAGTATCTATCTCCTCCTGCAGTTTGGTCATGGTTTGGGGTTACCTTGTTGGGGAACACAGTATCTATCTCCTCCTGCAGTTTGGTCATGGTTTGGGGGTTACCTTGTTGAACCAGGCAGTTTGGTATGACAGGCCAGGTTATAGGCCAGGAAACTCATAGTACTGCTGCTGGTCGTAGCCGGCGAAGATGAAGATCATGGCCTGAGACAAGATCTCATGATCAGTCAGTCCTGTGGAGGGAGGAGAGAGAGAGAGATAGAAGGGAGAAGATAAACAGAGAGGGAATAGTTTGTAACAGGTGTGTATTTGTTAAGGTAGTTTATAGGTGTGTGTTGGTAACAGTAGATTACAGGTGTGTGTTTTTTTGTAACATTAGTTAAATTAACAGGTGTGTGTTTTGTAACATTAGTTAAATTAACAGGTGTGTGGTTGTAACAGGTGTGTGGTTGTAATGTTACGACGTACCGCACTACGACAACATCCTGTGAAATTCCAGAGCGCGAAATTCAAACTACAGTATTTAAATATCTAACACTCATTAAAATTTACGTGCAATAAATCAAAATAAGGCTTAACTTCTTGTTATTATGCCGCTGTGTCAGATTTCAAAAGGCTTTACGGTAAAAGCACACCATGCAATTATCTGAGGACAGCATACAAATGCATGAAAATAATTTTTCAACCAGGCAGTTGCGACATGAAAGTCAGAAATAGCGATATAATAAATGCCTTACCTTTGAAGATCTTCTTCTTTTGGTCCCGGTTACATCAAAAATTGTCATTTTGTTCGATAAAGTTCTTCTTCATATCCATAAAAACTCAGTTTAGCTTCATTCAATAATCCACCGGTTTCCCTCCTTCAAATTGCATACACAATGAATCCCAAACGTTACTAATGAACGTATCTAAACATATCTAAACAAGTCAAACAACGTTTATAATCCAACCTTAACCTAATAAAAAAAATGATACATTTTTAAGACGGAGAATCATTATTGTCTTTACCGGAGATAAACAGAAAGAACGCTCTCGTCCATGCGCATGGAAACACTACAGCCAAACGGGACCCACTACTACTGTTACCTCATCTGGCCAAATGACAAAAACCAGCCTGAAACTCTTTCTAAAGACTGTTGACATCTAGTGGAAGTCCAAGGGACTGCAATCTGGGAGGATTTCGCCTTATAATAAAAGAAGTGACAGTCCTTGAAAATAGTGGTAGGCAGAATTTGTTTGAGGGGGAGGGGTTGGTTCGTACTCTGGGTCACCATTTCAGTTCTGTTATACTCACAGACATTATTTTAACAGTTGTAGAAACTTTAGAGTGTTTTTTTATCCAAATCTACCAATGTTATGCATATCCCAGCTCATGGGCCTGAGTAACAGGCAGTTTACTTTGGGCTCTCTTTTTGGGAGGTGAAAAATACACCCCTACCCAAGAGGTTAAGCTGCCCCCATAAAGGATACTTTGGATGGCTACTGTTGTTTTTCTTCCGAATCTCTGTAAACAAACACCCAGAAGACCTTTTGCGGCTCTGCCATCTTTATATTTGATAGCGGTCAGTTTTTTCAGTTTAGACTTCTGGCTCTACTCTACGTGACATTTTTGTAACAGGTGTGTGTTTGTAACAGTAGTTTACAGGTGTGTGTTTGTAACAGTAGCTTACAGGTGTGTGTTTGTAACAGTAGTTTACAGGTGTGTGGTTGTAACAGTAGTTTACAGGTGTTTGTTTGAAACAGTAGTTTTACAGGTGTGTGGTTGTAACAGTAGCTTACAGGTGTGTGTTTGTAACAGTAGTTTACAGGTGTGTGGTTGTAACAGTAGTTTACAGGTGTGTGTTTGAAACAGTAGTTTACAGGTGTGTGTTTGTAACAGGTGTGTGTTTAACAGTAGTTTACAGGTGTGTGTTTGTAACAGGTGAGTGTTTGCAACAGTAGTTTATAGGTGTGTGTTTGTAACAGGTATGTGTTTGTAACAGGTGTGTGGTTTTAACAGAAGTGTACAGGTGTGTGTTTGTAACAGTAGTTTACAGGTGTGTGTTGGTAACAGTAGAATATAGGTGTGTGGTTGTAACAGTAGCTTACAGGTGTGTGGTTGTAACAGTAGTTACAGGTGTGTGTTTGTAACAGGTGTGTGTTTGCAACAGTAGTTTACAGGTGTGTTTGTAACAGGTGAGTGTTTGCAACAGTAGTTTACAGGTGTGTGTTTGTAACAGGTATGTGTTTGTAACAGGTGTGTGGTTGTAACAGTAGTTTACAGGTGTGTGTTGGTAACAGTAGTTTACAGGTGTGTGTTGGTAACAGTAGTATACAGGTGTGTGGTTGTAACAGTAGTTTATAGGTGTGTGTTTGTAACAGGTGTGTGTTTGTAACAGTAGTTTACAGGTGTGTGTTTGTGACAGTTGAGTGTTTGCAACAGTAGTTTACAGGTGTGTGTTTGTAACAGGTGTGTGTTTGCAACAGTAGTTTACAGGTGTGTGTTTGTAACAGGTGTGTGTTAGTAATAGTAGTTTACAGGTGTGTGTTTATAACAGAAGTTTACAGGTGTGTGTTTGTAACAGTAGTTTACAGGTGTGTGTTTGTAACAGTAGTTTACAGGTGTGTGTTTGTAACAGGTGTGTGTTAGTAATAGTAGTTTACAGGTGTGTGTTTATAACAGTAGTTTACAGGTGTGTGTTTATAACAGTAGTTTACAGGTGTGTGTTTGTAACAGTAGTTTACAGGTGTGTGTTTATAATAGTAGTTTACAGTGTGTGTTTGTAACAATAGTTTACAGGTGTGTGTTTGTAACAGTAGTGTGTGTTAGTAATAGTAGTTTACAGGTGTGTGTTTATAACAGTAGTTTACAGGTGTGTGTTTGTAACAGTAGTTTACAGGTGTGTGTTTATAATAGTAGTTTACAGGTGTGTGTTTGTAACAATAGTTTACAGGTGTGTGTTTGTAACAGGCGTGTGCTAGTAATAGTAGTTTACAGGTGTGTGTTTATAACAGTAGTTTACAGGTGTGTGTTTATAACAGTAGTTTACAGGTGTGTGTTTGTAACAGTAGTTTACAGGTGTGTGTTTGTAACAGTGTGTGTTAGTAATGTAGTTTACAGGTGTGTGTTTATAATAGTAGTTTACAGGTGTGTGTTTGTAACAATAGTTTACAGGTGTGTGTTTGTAACAGGTGTGTGTTAGTAATAGTAGTTTACAGGTGTGTGTTTATAACAGTAGTTTACAGGTGTGTGTTTGTAACAGGTGTGTGTTAGTAATAGTAGTTTACAGGTGTGTGTTTGTAACAATAGTTTACAGGTGTGTGTTTGTAACAGGTGTGTGTTAGTAATAGTAGTTTACAGGTGTGTGTTTATAATAGTAGTTTACAGGTGTGTGTTTGTAACAATAGTTTACAGGTGTGTGTTTGTAACAGGTGTGTGTTAGTAATAGTAGTATTTTACAGGTGTGTGTTTATAACAGTAGTTTACAGGTGTGTGTTTATAACAGTAGTTTACAGGTGTGTGTTTGTAACAGTAGTTTACAGGTGTGTGTTTATAATAGTAGTTTACAGGTGTGTGTTTGTAATAATAGTTTACAGGTGGTGTGTTTTGTAACAGGTGTGTGTTTGTAATAATAGTTTACAGGTGTGTGTCTTTGTAACAGTATTTTACAGGTGATTGTTTGTAACAGTAGATTACAGGTGTGTGCTTGTAACAGTAGTTTACAGGTGTGTGTTTGTAACAGTAGTTTACAGGTGTGTGTTTGTAACAGTAGATTACAGGTGTGTGTTTGTAACAGTAGATTACAGGTGTGTGTTTGTATCAGTAGTTTATAGGTGTTTGTTTGTTACAGTAGATTATAGGTGTGTGTTTGTAACAGTAGATTACAGGTGTGTGTTTGTAACAGTAGATTACAGGTGTGTGTTTGTCACAGTAGTTTACAGGTGTGTGTTTGTAACAGGTGTGTGTTTGTAACAGTAGATTACAGGTGTGTGTTTGTAACAGGTGTGTGTTTGTAACAGTAGATTACAGGTGTGTGTTTGTAACAGGTGTGTGTTTGTAACAGTAGATTACAGGTGTGTGTTTGTAACAGGTGTGTGTTTGTAACAGTAGATTACAGGTGTGTGTTTGTAACAGTAGTTTACAGGTGTGTGTTTGTAACAGTAGTTTCCAGGTGTGTGTTTGTAACAGTAGATTGCAGGTGTGTGTTCGGCAGGTACCTTTAGTCGGTTCCCCTCCTGTCTTCGTGTCGTTGCCTTTCTGAGAGTCGATCATCAGCTGTAAGAAATCCACCCGATTCTGGAAGCAGAATGAATTTAGGTCAAATATGTCCAATCACAGCCAACACAAACAGATCCTACTGGATCTTGTCCAATCCCAGCCAAGACAAACAGATCCTACTGGATCTTGTCCAATCACAGCCAAGACAAACAGATCCTACTGGATCTGGTCCAATCACAACCAACAGATAGTTGGTTCACCGACTACTTCTCAGACAGAGTTCAGTGTGTCAAATCGGAGGGCCTGTTGTCCTTTCCTCTGGCAGTCTCTATGGGGGTACCACAGGGTTCAATTCTTTGGCCAACTCTTTTCTCTGTATATGTCAACGATGTCGCTGTTGCTGCGGGTTATTCCCTGATCCACCTCTATGCAGACGACACCATTCTGTATACATCTGGCCCTTCTTTGGACACTGTGTTAACTAACCTCCAAACGAGCTTCAATGCCATACAACACTCCTTCCTTGGCCTCCAACTGCAAATACCAAGGTGTCTGGCTAGACTGTAAACTCTCCTTTCAGACTCAAATCAAACATCTCCAATCCAAAATCAAATCTAGAATCAGCTTCCTATTTCGCAACAAAGCCTCCCTCATTCCCTCATTCACGCCGCCAAACTTCCCCTCGTAAAACTGATTATCCTACCGATCCTCGACTTCGGCGATGCCATCTACAAAATAGCTTCCAATACTCTACTCAGCTAATTGGATGTAATCTATCACAGTGCTATCCGTTTTGTTACCATAACCCCTTATACCACCCACCACTGCGACCTGTATGCTCTATTAGGCTGGCCCTCTCTACATAGTCGTCGCCAGAACCACTGGTTCCAGGTTATCTATAAATCTATGCTAAGGTAAAGCTCCGCCTTATCTCAGCTCACTGGTCACGATAACAACACCCACTCATAGCACGCGCTCCAGCAGGTATATCTCCTCGTCAACCCCAAAGCCAACACCAACTTTGGCCGCCTTTCCTCCCAGTTCTCTGCTGCCAGTGACTGGAACAAATTGCAAAAATCGCTGAAGCTGGAGACTTAAATTTTCCTCACTAACATCAGCAATCTGAGCAGCTAACCGATCGCTGCAGCTGTACATAGTCCATCTGTAAATAGCCCACCCAATCTACCTACCTCATCCCCATATTGTATTTATTTTATTTACTTTTCTGCTCTTTTGCACACCAGTATTTCTACTTGCACATCACCATCTGATCATCTATCACTCCATTGTTAATCTGCTAAATTGTAATTACTTCGGTACTGTGGCCTATTTCACTACTGTGGCCATTTGTATATAGACTTTCTCTTTTTCTATTGTGTTATTGACTGTACACTTGTTTATTCAATATGTAACTCTGTTGTTTTTTGTGTCGCACTGCTTTGCTTTATCTTGGCCAGGTTGCAGTTGTAAATGAGAACTTGTTCTCAACTGGCCTACCTGGTTAAATAAAGGTGAAATAAAAAACATTAAAAAAAAAAGAGATGCTCCCCAAAAAGCAAGTTCTGCAGGGTCTAGTTTTGTCTAATCTGTGGTCCAGTGCTGCAAGGAAACACCTAGTTAAGCTGCAGCTGGCCCAGAACAGAGCGGCACGTTTTGCTCTTAATTGTAATCAGAGGGCTGATATAAATACTATGCTGCCAGTCTCTCTTGGCTAAGAGTTGAGGAGTGCCTGACTGCATCACCTTTGATAAGAAACAATGTGTTAAAAATCCCAAATTGTTTGCATAGTCAACTTACACACAGCTCTAACACACACACTTGTCCCACCAGACATGCCACCAGGGGTCTTTTCATCAAACCCCAAATCCAGAACAAATTCAAGAAAATGTACAGTATTATGTAGAGTCCTTGTTGCATGGAACTTCCTTCCATCTCATGTTGCTCAAAGAAACAGCAAACCTGGTTTCAAAAAAAGCAGATAAAGCAACACCTCTCCACTATTTGACCTCGGTAGTTTGTGTGTCTGCATTTATATGTAGACTACATGTGCCTTTTGAAAATGTATGTAGTTCTGTCCTTGCCTCAATGTTCTGTTTCATGTGGACCTCAGGAAGAGTAGCTGCTGCTTTTGCAACAGCTAATTGTTTTATTTAACTAGGCAAGTCAGTCAAGAACAAATTCTAATTTTCAATGACGGCCTACCAGGGAACAGTGGGTTAACTGCATTGTTCAGGTGGAAAAGGACCGATTTTACCTTGTCAGATCGTGAACTCGATCTTGCAACCTTTCGGTTTCTAGTCCAACACTCTAACTACTAGACTACTTGCAGATCTAATGGATCTGGTCCAATCACAACCAAGACAATCAGATTCTAGTGGATCTGTTCCAATCACAAACAAGACAATCCGATTCTAATGGATCTGGTCCAATCACAACCAAGACAAACAGATTCTACTGGATCTCGTCCAATCACAACCAACACAAACATATTCTAATATGACTGTAGATTTTGGGTCCCAATAATAGTGTTTTTAAATTCCGACATGATATCGATATAGACATTCCTTATTGGTCCCCATCACTAGTTATATTTCATAGTTTCATAGTTATATAATAAGTAAATACAGAATATTACAGTACAAATATAAATGTATAGATGAAAATATCAACATAACAATCATATACAAATATAAAACAAGTTTACGGTTGATTTCCCAGAGTCACGTCCAGATTTGATCTTCGCCAGCGAGGCATAAAAGAAGTCTGTCACCGCAGACGGGAAGAAAGAAAACTTCATCTTCTCCAAGATAGGACCTATGAAAGGAAACAACACTGGAGAACGAGAGGAGAGGAGGAGGGAGAGGAGGGAGGACAGGAGAGGAGAAGAGGAGAAAGGGAGGGGAGAGGAGGACGGGAGAAGAGGGAGGAGAGGAAAGGAGAGGAAAGGAAAGGAAAGGAAAGGAAAGGAGAGGAGAGGAGAGGAGAGGAAAGGAGGCGAGAGGAGAATATGAGAATAGGAGGATAGAGGAGAATAGGAGAGGAGATGAGATGAGGAGGGGGGAGGTGGATAGGGAGAAGAGGAGAGCAGGGAGGACAGGAGAGGAGAAGAGGAGAGAAACGTTTTATAGAAAGGTGTACAACTGCATATGATTAAAAAGTTAAACTGTGTGTCCGTGTGTCTATGTGTGTGTGGTCTCACCGAATAGGAGCAACAGTGGGTTGAACATGTCAAACTTGGTCATCTTCTTGACGTTGGAGACGAAGGGGTCTGAAGGGTTGTTCAGAGAGTCAATGTCCACACTGAAAGCTGTGCTGGTGACCACGTCCATACTATAGGGCCCAAAGAACCTGCAACACAACCACAATTACAGAACTACTGACCAAACAACTAGTGACCACCAACTACTGACAGCACAACTACTGACAGCACAACTACTGACCACACAACTACTGACCACACAACTACTGACCACACAACTACTGACCACACAACTACTGACCACACAACTGCTGACCACACAACTGCTGACCACAACCACACAACTACTGACCACACAACTACTGACCACACAACTGCTGACCACACAACTACTGACAACCAGTGACCACACAACTACTGACCACACAACTTCTGACCACAACCACACAACTACTGACAACCAGTGACTACACAACTACTGACCACAAACACACAACTACTGACCACACCTACTGACCACACAACTATTGACCACACAACTATTGACCACACCTACTGACCACACAACTACTGACCACACAACTACTGACCACACAACTACTGACCACACAACTACTGACCACACCTACTGACCACACAACTATTGACCACACCTACTGACCACACAACTACTGACAACACAACTACTGACAACACAACTACTGACCACAACCACACAACTACTGACCACACAACTACTGACCACACAACTGCTGACCACACAACTGCTGACCACACTGACCACACAACTACTGACCACACAACTGCTGACCACACAACTACTGACAACCAGTGACCACACAACTACTGACCACACCTACTGACCACACAACTTCTGACCACAACCACACAACTACTGACAACCAGTGACCACACAACTACTGACCACAAACACACAACTACTGACCACACTACTGACCACACCTACTGACCACACAACTATTGACCACACAACTATTGACCACACCTACTAACCACACAACTTCTGACCACACAACTACTGACCACACAACTACTGACAACACAACTACTGACAACACAACTACTGACCACAACCACACAACTACTGACCACACAACTACTGACCACACAACTGCTGACCACACAACTACTCACCACACAACTACTGACCACACAACTACTGACCACACAACTACTTACCACACAACTGCTGACCACCAACTACTGACAGCACAACTACTGACAACACAACTACTGACCACAACCACACAACTACTGACCACAACTACTGAACCACAACTGCTGACACACAACTACTGACCACAACCACACAACTACTGACCACACAACTACTGACCACACAACTGCTGACCACACAACTACTGACAACCAGTGACCACACAACTACTGACCACACCTACTGACCACACAACTTCTGACCACAACCACACAACTACTGACACACCAGTGACTACACAACTACTGACCACAAACACACAACTACTGACCACACCTACTGACCACACAACTATTGACACACAACTATTGACCACACCTACTAACCACACAACTACTGACCACACCTACTGACCACACAACTATTGACCACACAACTACTGACCACCAACTACTGACAACACAACTACTGACAGCACAACTACTGACCATAACCACACAACTACTGACCACACAACTACTGACAACACAACTACTGACAACACAACTACTGACCACAACCACACAACTACTGACCACACAACTACTGACCACACAACTGCTGACCACACAACTACTCACCACACAACTACTCACCACAACTAAATCAAATGAAATGTATTTGACACATGCTGTCACACAGATGCCCACCCAGACCCTCTCCGATAGGTTCAGGTTTTGTGGCCGGAGTCCGCACCTTGGGGGGAGGGGGTACTTGTCACACCCTGACCATAGTTTATTTGGTATATTTCTATGTTTTGGTTGGTCAGGGTGTGATCTGAGTGGGCATTCTATGTTGGATGTCTTGTTTGTCTATTTCTATGTCTGGCCTGATATGGTTCTCAATCAGAGGCAGGTGTTAGTTGTGTCTCTGATTGGGAACCATATTTAGGTAGCCTGGGGTTCACTGTGTGTTTGTGGGTGATTGTTCCTGTCTCTGTGTTTTGCACAAGATAGGGCTGTTTTCGGTTTTCGTACATTTGTTATTTTGTTAGTTTATCGTGTATAGTTTCCTTATTAAATAAAATGAATAACAACTACGCTGCATTTTGGTCCGCTCCTCCTTCCCACAACGAAAGCCGTGACACATGCGCCGAATACACCAGGTGTACCAGGTGTAGAACCATGAAATGCTTACTTACAAGCCCTTAACTGAGAAAGCAATTCAAGAAACAGAGTTAAGAAAATATTTACAAAATAAACTAAAGCAAAAAATACGTAAACAGTTTGGGTGGCCAATTGATTAATTGTTCAGCGCCAGGACAGAGCCTGGACTCGAACCAGGATCTCTAGTGGCACAGCTAGCACTGCGGTGCTTTAGACCATTGGACTCGAACCAGGTTCTCTAGTGGCACAGCTAGCACTGTGAAGCTTTAGACCATTGGACTCGAACCAGGATCTCTAGTGGCACAGCTAGCACTGTGATGCTTTAGACCATTGGACCCGAACCAGGATCTCTAGTGGCACAGCTAGCACTGTGAAGCTTTAGACCATTGGACTCCAACCAGGATCTCTAGTGGCACAGCTAGCACTGTGATGCTTTAGACCATTGCACCACTTGGGAGGATCCGGGTGACTGGAGTCTTTGACTATTTTTGGGACCTTCCTCTGACACCGCCTAGTATATAGGTCCTGGATGGCAGGACGTTTGGCCCCAGTGATGTACTGGGCCGTTACGCACTATCCTTAGTAGCTCCTTACTGTCAGATAATGAGCAGTTGCCATACCAGGCGGTGATGCAACCGGTCAGGATGCTCTCGATGGTGCAGCTGTAGAAGCTTTTGAGGATCTGGGGACCCAAATCTTTTCAGTCTACTGAGGTAAAAAAAGGCGTCGCCGTGCCCTCCTCACGACTGTCTTGGTGTTTTGGACCATGTTCGTTTGTTGGTGATGTGGACGCCAAGGAACTTGAAACTCTCAACACACTTCACTACAGCCCTGTCGATTGTAATGGGGGCATGTTCGGTCCTCCTTTTCCTGTAGTCCACGATCAGCTACTTTGTCTTGCAAACATTGAGGGAGAGGTTGTTGTCTTGGCCAGGTCTCTGACCTCCTCCCTATTGGCTGTCCAGGATCCAGTTGCAGAGGGAGGTGTTTAGTCCCAGTGTTCTTAGCTTAGTGATGAGCTTTGAGGGCACTATGGTGTTGAACGCTGAGCTGTAGTCAATGAACAGCATTCTCACATAGGTGTTCCTTTTGTCCAGGTGGGAAAGGGCCGTGTGGAGTGCAATCGAGATTGCATCATCTGTGGATCAGTTGGGGTGGTATGTGAAGTGGAGTGGGTGTAGTGTTTCCGAGATGATGGTGTGTTGATGTGAGCCACGACCAGCCTTTCAAAGCACTTCATGGTTACCAACGTGAGGGCTTTGGATCTGTTGGCGGCTCAATGACATCTATATATATATATGTCTATAGATGTCTATAGATGAAATCCTGGTAGATAGTGTCTACAGCTTATAAAGAGGTGCTCTACCTCAGGCCAAGAGTGTGCAAAGCTGTTATCAAGGCAGTGTGTGTCTGTGTGTGTGTGTGTGTGTGTGTGTGTGTGTGTGTGTGTGTGTGTGTGTGTGTGTGTGTGTGTGTGTGAGCGTGTGTGTGCGTGTGCGTGTGCGTGTGTGTGTGTGTGTGTGTGTGTGCGTGTGTGTGTGTGTGTGTGTGAGCGTGTGCGTGTGTGCGTGTGTGTGTGTGCGTGTGTGTGTGAGCGTGTGTGTGTGTGCGCGTGTGTGTGTGTGTGTGTATTATAATCAAGACTCAGAGTTATGAGGTGAAAAGCTAGAGGTCAATCAGGACTCACTCCTTCACTTCGATGGTCTGGTCTTTATCTGCCTGCTTCTTCATTCCGTTCAGCAGGTTAGCAGAGTGCTGCTTCATGATACCAAACATCTAGAGGAGAGAGAAAGAGAAGTAGAGAGAGAGAGGTAGAGGTAGAGAGAGAGGCAGAGAGACAGAGAGGTAGAGGAGAGAGAGAGAGGAAGAGAGAGACAGAGAGGTAGAGGAAGAGAGAGAGAGCGAGAGAGAGGAAGAGAGACAGAGAGAGAGGTAGAGAGAGACAGAGAGAGAGGTAGAGGAAGAGAGAGAGAGCGAGAGAGAGGGAAGAGAGACAGAGAGAGAGAGGTAGAGGAAGAGAAGGTAGAGTAGAGGAAGAGAGAGAGAGAGAGAGAGAGGAGAGGTAGAGGAAGAGAGAGAGAGAGAGAGAGAGGTAGAGAGACAGAGAGAGACAGAGAGAGAGGTAGGGGAAGAGATAGAGATAGAGGTAGAGAGAGGTAGAGGAAGAAGAGAGAGAGAGAGAGAGAGAGAGGGAAGAGATAGAGGCAGAGGAAGAGATAGAGAGAGAGAGAGAGAGAGAGAGAAGAGAGAGAGAGAGAGGAGAGAGAGAAGAGAGAGAGAGAGGTAGAGAGAGACAGAGAGAGGTAGAGGAAGAGATAGAGGTAGAGGAGACAGAGAGAAGAGAGAGAGATAGAGGAGAGAGAGAGAGAGAGAGGTAGAGAGAGACAGAGAGTTAGAGGAAAGAGATAGAGGTAGAGGAAGAGAAAGAGAGGGTAGAGAGAGACAGAGAGAGGTAGAGGTAGAGGAAGAGAGGGAGAGAGAAGAGGTAGAGAGAGACAGAGAGAGTGGTTAGCAGAGTGCTGCCTAATGATTAGGGTTGAATGGCAGTAACCCAGTTACCCAGATTTACACCAATAACTTCTCCCTTTCCCAGGATAAAGAACAGAGAGAAACCGGTAACTCCTCCCCTTTCCCCAGGATAAAGAATAGAGAGAAACCGCTAACTCCTCCCCTTTCCCAGGATAAATAACAGAGAGAAACTGGTAACTCCTCCCCTTTCGCAGGATAAATAACAGAGAAAACCGTAACTCCTCCCCTTTCACAGGATAAAGAACAGAGAAACCGGTAACTCCTCCCTTTCCCAGGATAAAGAACAGAGAGAAACCGGTAACTCCTCCCCTTTCACAGGATAAAGAACAGAGAGAAACCGGTAACTCCTCCCCCTTCCCAGGATAAAGAACAGAGAGAAACCGGTAACTCCTCCCTTTACCAGGATAAAGAACAGAGAGAAACGGGTAACTCCTCCCCTTTCCCAGGATAAAGAACAGAGAGAAACCGGTAACTCCTCCCCTTTACCAGGATAAAGAACAGAGAGAAATGGGTAACTCCTCCCCTTTCCCAGGATAAAGAACAGAGAGAAACCGGTAACTCCTCCCCTTTCCCAGTATAAAGAACAGAGAGAAACAGGTAACTCCTCCCCTCTCCCAGGATAAATAACAAGAAAACGGTAACTCCTCCCCTTTCCCAGGTTATTTCCCAGTTATTTGTATGAACAGCATGGCGTCTCCTTATAAAAAGCTCTTTAGTGTTAAACCATTAAATCTTCGTGAGGAGAAGTGATCTGCATCTAATTCTAGGCCTATATTATGATTCAATCATGTCATTAGAATGAATAAGATAGGGGGTCCTGGGTGGTGCAGCGGTGAAAACACTGCACCGCCTGGTGTTCGATCCCAAAGTCTGGCTCATCCTTGAGAGCAAATCAAAATCAAATCAAATTTATTTATATAGCCCTTCGTACATCAGCTGATGTCTCAAAGTGCTGGACAGAAACCCAGCCTCAAACCCCAAACAGCAAAGGTACAAACTAACTAACTAACATACTAAAGTACTAACGGAATAAGACTGCAGTAGACTCCCTCGTTGGTCTAGGGTCGAAATTAGGTCAACTGACGAGCTGTCACAAATCAAATCAAATCAAATTTATTTATATAGCCCTTCGTACATCAGCTGATGTCTCAAAGTGCTGGACAGAAACCCAGCCTGAAACCCCAAACAGCAAGCAATGCAGGTGTAGAAGCACGGTGGCGGGAAAACTCCCTAGAAAGGCCAAAACCTAGGAAGAAACCTGAGAGGAACCAGGCTCTGAGGGGTGGCTATGAAAAACTCCCTAGAAAGGCCAGAACCTAGGAAGAAACCTAGAGAGGAACCAGGCTCTGAGGGATGGCCAAGAAAAACTCCATAGAAAGGCCAGAACTTAGGAAGAAACCTAGAGAGGAACCAGGCTCTGAGGGGTGGCTAGGAAAAACTCCCTAGAAAGGCCAGAACCTAGGAAGAAACCTAGAGAGGAACCAGGCTCTGAGGGATGGCCAAGAAAAACACCCTAGAAAGGCCAGAACCTAGGAAGAAACCTAGAGAGGAACCAGGCTCTGAGGGATGGCCAAGAAAAACACCTAGAAAGGCCAGAACCTAGGAAGAAACCTAGAGAGGAACCAGGCTCTGAGGGGTGGCCAAGAAAAACACCCTAGAAAGGCCAGAACCTAGGAAGAAACCTAGAGAGGAACCAGGCTCTGAGGGGTGGCTATGAAAAACTCCTAGAAAGGCCAAAACCTAGGAAGAAACCTAGAGAGGAACCAGGCTCTGAGGGTGGCTATGAAAACTCCATAGAAAGGCCAAAACCTAGGAAGAAACCTAGAGAGGAACCAGACTCTGAGGGGTGGCTAGGAAGAACTCCATAGAAAGGCCAAAACCTAGGAAGAAACCTAGAGAGGAACCAGGCTCTGAGGGGTGGCCAGTCCTCTTCTGGCTGTGCCGGGTGCAGATTATAACAGAACACGGCCAAGATGTTCAAATGTTCATAGATGACCAGCAGGGTCAAATATTAATAATCACAGTGGTTGTCGAGGGTGAAACAGGTCATCACCTCAGGAGTAAATGTCAGTTGGCTTTTCATAGCCGATCATTCAGAGTATCACTACCGCTCCTGCTGTCTCTAGAGAGTTGAAAACAGCAGGTCGGAACCTGTAGCATGTTCGGTGAACAGGTCAGTGTTCCATAGCCACAGGCAGAACAGTTGAAACTGGAGCAGCAGCACGGCCAGGTGGACTGGAGACAGCAAGGAGTCATCAGGCCAGGTAGTCCCGAGGCATTGTCCTAGGTCTCCAGGTCCTCCGGGGGAGAAATTTCCAAAAGTCTGAAGGTACCACGTTCATCTGTACAAACAAAAGCAGCCATCCTACCCCTCAGGAAGGAGACTCGTTCTGTCTCCTAGTGATTAACGTACTTTGGTGCAAAAGAGCAAATCAATCCCAGAACAACAGCAAAGGACCTTGTGAAGATGCTGGAGAAAACGGGTACAAAAGTATCTATATCCACAGTAAAACGAGTCCTATATCCACATAACCTGAAAGGCGGCTCAGCAAGGAAGAAGCCACTGCTCCAAAGCCCACATAAAAAAGCAAGACTACGGTTTGCAACTGCCCATGGAGACAAAGATTTTACTTTTTGGAGAAATGTCCTCTGGTCTGATGAAACAAAAATAGAACTGTTTGGCCATAGAGAGAAATAACCATTGTTATGTTTGGAGGACCGTAAAGCACAGGGGTGGCAGCATCATGTTGTGGGGGTGCAGGCAAGGAGGCCTACTAACCGGACTCCAGCTCTGTCAGGAGGAATGGGCCAAAATTCACCCAACTTATTGTGGAAAGCTTGTGGAAGGCTACCCAAAACATTTGACCCAAGTTAAACAATTTAAAGGCAATGCTACCAAATACTAATTGAGTGTATGTAAACTTCTGACCCACTGGGAATGTGATGAAAGAAATAAAGCTGAAATAAATCATTCTCTATACTTTTATTCTGACATTTCACATTCTTAAAATTAAGTGGTGATCCTAATTGACCTAAAGCAGGGACATTTTACTCAGATTAAATGTCAAGAATTGTGAAAAAGTAAGTTTAAATGTATTTGGCAATGTGATGTGATGAAGTTTATAACAAGTTATAATGAGTTTATATAGAATTTATAACAAGCTATAATGAGTTTATAACAAGTTATAATGAGTTTATATAGAATTTATAACAAGCTATAATGAGTTTATAACAAGCTATAATGAGCTGAAGAGTTTATAACAAGTTCTGAGTTTATATAGAGTTTATAACAAGCTATAATAAGTTAATGAAGAATTATAACAAGCTATAGAGTTTATAAAGAGTTTATAACAAGCTATAATGAGTTTATAGAGTTTATAACAAGCTATAATGAGTTAATAAAGAGTTTATAACAAGCTATAATGAGTTAATAAAGAGTTTATAACAAGCTATAATGAGTTAATAAAGAGTTTATAACAAGCTATAATGAGTTAATAAAGAGTTTATAACAAGCTATAATGAGTTAATGAAGAGTTATAACAAGCTATAATGAGTTTATAGAGTTTATAACAAGCTATAATGAGTTTATAGAGTTATAACAAGCTATAATGAGTTTATAGAGTTTATAACAAGCTATAATGAGTTTATAGAGTTTATAACAAGTTATAATGAGTTTATAGAGTTTATAACAAGTTATAATGAGTTTATAACAAGTTGATAAAACATATAAAGGGAGAGTTGGAGGGATGGTTCTACCTCCTTTAGTCGTCAGAGGTAAAGGAAGGTGAGAGGACACTGCGGATCCGTCTCCATGTATCGTCCTCGGCAACGGACACCGCGTCAAACAGCTCACCGTTCAGAAAACGTAAAGTTCTACAACATGGAGGACAGTTTGAACAAATATATGATTCAATAATGCTCATTCTGCTTACATCATATTCACACTACTTTGAAATGATGCCACAAATAATGTATCAATAGTATCAGCAATACATGTGTGGGTTATTATTGTTCAGTTTGTGTGTGTGTGTGTGTGTGTGTGTGTGTGTGTGTGTGTGTGTGTGTGTATCACCCTGCGGTTGGTGAAGATGTTGTAACACTCTTTAATCAGGACGGTCTTGATCATGCTTTTGTCCATGATACACAGAACAGGCTGCCTCCCATCATAGATCCTTCACAGAGGAGAAACACACACCTGGCTTTAATCACTATATATATATACACTATACTGCCTATCATAGACTACATGATACACAGAACAGGCTGCCTCCCATCATAGATCCTTCACAGAGGAGAAACAAACACCTGTCTTTAACC
The DNA here is from genome assembly GCF_036934945.1 of Oncorhynchus masou masou. Classification (NCBI taxonomy): domain Eukaryota; kingdom Metazoa; phylum Chordata; class Actinopteri; order Salmoniformes; family Salmonidae; genus Oncorhynchus; species Oncorhynchus masou. The sequence goes on from NW_026999918.1 coordinate 221,584, forward strand.
ACTATATATATATACAACTACATGGTACAGACTGCCTCCCATCATAGATCCTTCACAGAGGAGAAACACACACCTGACTTTAACCACTATATATACAACTACATGGTACAGACTGCCTCCCATCATAGATCCTTCACAGAGGAGAAACACACACCTGGCTTTAACCACTATATATACAACTACATTGTACAGACTGCCTCCCATCATAGATCCTTCACAGAGGAGAAACACACACCTGGCTATAACCACTATTTATATAACTACATGGTACACAGAACAGGCTGCCTGCCATCATAGATCCATCACAGAGGCATTTTGTCGCACAAACTATCCAAGGAATATGGCTACCTAAATATATGGCTACCTAAATATGGTCCCCAATCAGAGACAACGATAAACAGCTGCCTGATTGAGATCCAATCTCGGCAACCATAGACATATAAACACCTAGACAAGATAGACATACAAAAACTAAACACACCACCTTGACCTAACCAAATAATAAAGAAAACAAAGATAACTAAGGTCAGGGCGTGACACTGCCTCTCATCGTACATCCTTCACTATGGCATTCTGTTAAGTTACAGCCTTATTCTAAAATGGAATAGATAAATACAAAACCCTCATAAATCTACACACAATCTGTGCAATCTGTGCTATGCAATCTGGTTTCAGAGCTGGGTGCACGACATCATACCCGCCATCGATAAGAAACATTACTGTATTACTCATCGACCTGGCCAAGGCTTTCGACCCAATCACAACATTGTTCTTGGCAGACTCGACAGCCTTGGTTTCTCAAATGATTGCCTCGCCTGGTTCACCAACGACATCTCTGATAGAGTTCAGTGTGTCAAAACGGAGGGTCTGCTGTCCGGACCTCTGACAGTCTCTATGGGCGCCACAGGGTTCAATTCTCGGGCCTACTCTTTTCTGTATACATCAATGATGTTACTCTTGCTGCTGGTGATTCTCTGATCCACCTCACGCAGACGACACCATTCTGTATACTTCTGGCCCCTCTTTGGACACTGTGTTAACTAACCTCCAGACGAGCTTCAATGCCATACAACTCTCCTTCCATGGACTCCAACTGCTCTTAGACGCAAGTAAAACTAAATGCATGCTCTTCAACCGATCGCTGCCCGCACCTGCTCGTCCGTCCAGCATCACTACTCTGGACGGTTCTGACTTAGAATACGTGGACAACTACAAATACCTGGGTGTCTGGTTAGACTGTAAACTCTCTTTCCAGACTCATATTAAGCATCTCCAATCCAAAATTAAATCTAGAATCGGCTTCCTATATCGCAACAAAGCATCCTTCACTCATGCTGCCAAACATACCCTCACAAAACTGACCATCCTACCGAACCTCGGCTTTGGTGATGTCATCTATAAAATAGCCTCCAACACTCTACCCAACAAACTGGATGCAGTCTATCACAGTGCCATCCGTTTTGTCACCAAAGCCCCATACAATACCTTCCATTGCGACCTGTACACTCTCGTTGGTTGGCCCTCGCTTCATACTCGTTGCCAAACCCACTGGCTACAGGTTATCTACAAGTCTCTAATAGGTAAAGCCCTGCCTTATCTCAGCTCCCTGGCCACCATAGCAGCACCCACCCGTAGCACGCGCTCCAGCAGGTATATCTCACTGGTCACCCCCAAAGCCAATTCCTCCTTTGGTCTACTTTCCTTCCAGTTCTCTGCTGCCCAAGACTGGAACGAACTGCAAAATTCTCTGAAGCTGAAGACTCACTAACTTTAAGCACCAGCTGTCAGAGCAGCTCACAGATCACTGCACCTGTACATAGCCCATCTGTAAACAGCCCATCTATCTACCAACCTCATCTCCATACTGTATGTATTTATTTATCTAGCTCCTTTGCACCCCAGTATCTCTACTTGCACATTCATGTTCTGCCATTCCAGTGTTTAATTGCTATATTGTAATTACTTCGCCACCATGGCCTATTTATTTCCTTAACCTTTTGGAACTCTAGGGCGCAATTTCATTTTTGGATGAAAACGTTCCCGTTTTAAACAAGATATTTTGTCACAAAAAGATGCTCGACCATGCATATAATTGCTACTGTTCGAAAGAAAACACTCTGACGTGTCCAGAAATACAAAGATCTTCTCTGTGCGTGCCCTTTAACGTGAGCTTCAGGCAAAACCAAGATGAGATGGCATCCAGGAAATGACAAGGATTTTGGAGGCTCTGTTTCATGATCTCCTTATATGGCTGTGAACGCAAGAGGAATGAGTCTGCCCTTTCTGTCGTTTCCCAAGGTGTCTGCAGCATTGTGACGTATTTGTAGGCAGATCATTGGAAGATTGACCATAAGAGACCACATTTACCACGTGTCCGCCCGGTGTCCTGCGCGAAATTGGTGCGCAAAGTCACCTGCCAGTATTTTTCCAAACAATACAGAGAGTAAAGCAAGCTTCACGAACTGCATGTCAATGAAGAGATATGTGAAAAAACACCTTGAGGACTGATTCCAAACAACGTTTGCCATGTTTCGGTCGATATTATGTAGTTAATCCGGAAAAAGTTTTACGTTGTAGGTGACTGCATTTCGGTTCGTTTTGTAGCCAGGCGCAATGTAGAAAACGGAACGATTTCTCCTACACACAGACGCTTTCAGGAAACACTGCGCATTTGGTGTGTAACTGAGAGTCTCCTCATTGAAAACATCAGAAGCTCTTCAAAGGTAAATGATTTTATTTATTTGGTTATCTGGTTTTTGTGAAAATGTTGCGTGCTACATGTTATTCAAAATGCATTGCTAGCTTTGCATACTCTTACACAAATTAGTCAATTTCTATGGTTCAAAAGCATATTTTGAAAATCTGAGATGACAGTGTTGTTAAAAGGCTAAGCTTGAGAGCAGATGCATTATTTTCATTTTATTTGCGATTTTCAGAAATCGTTAACGTTACATTATGCTAATGAGCTTCAGGCTATAACTGTATACAGGGTTTTTTCATAGCCAAACGTGAACAAAACGGAGCGATTTGTCCTACACAAATAATATTTTTTTGAAAAACTGCACATTTGCTATGTAACTGAGAGTCTCCTCATTGAAAACATCCGAAGCTCTTCAAAGTTAATGATTTTATTTATTTGGTTATCTGGCTTTTGTGAAAATGTTGCGTGCTACATGCTACACAAAATGCTATGCTAGCTTTGCATACTCTTACACAAATTAGTCAATTTCTATGGTTCAAAAGCATATTTTGAAAATCTGAGATGACAGTGTTGTTAAGAAAAGGCTAAGCTTGAGAGCAAACGCATTATTTTAATTTTATTTGCGATTTTCAGAAATCGTTAACGTTGCGTTATGCTAATGAGCCTGAGGCTTTAGTCACGATCCCGGATCCGGGATGGGGAGTTTCAAGAGTTAACTTACCTTATTTGCACTCACTGTATATATATATTTTTTTGTTTTCTTTTGTTCTACTGTATTATTGACTGTATGTTTTGTTTATTCCATGTCTGACTCTGTGTTTTTGTATGTGTCGAATTGCTACGCTTTATCTTGGCCAGGTCGCAGTTGCAAATGAGAACTTGTTCTCAACTAGCCTACCCGGTTAAATAAAGGTGAAAAACAAATACACCATAATGACATCACAATACACCATAATGACATCACAATACCCCATAACGACATCACAATACCCCATAACGACATCACAATACCCCATAACGACATCACAATACCCCATAACGACATCACTATACCCCATACCAACATCACAATATACCATAACGACATCACAATACCCCATAACAACATCACACCATAACGAAGCGAAAACAGAAATACCCTAATTTACATAAGTATTCCGACCCTTTGCAATGAGACTCCAAATTGAGCTCAGTGCATCCTGTTTCCATTGATCATCCTTGAGATGTTTCTTCAACTTGATTGAGTCCACCTGTGGTAAATTCCATTCATTGTACATGATTGGGAAAGGCACACACCTGTCTATATAAAGGTCCACAGTTGACAGTGCATGTCTGTCATGCACTGGTCTTAGTATTTTGTGTTTTCTTTATTATTTTGGTCAGGCCAGTGTGACATGGGTTATTTATGTGGTGTGTTTTGTCTAGGGTTTTTTTGTAGGTTATGGGATTGTTGTTTAGTATAGTTGTCTAGAAAAGTCTATGGTTGTCTGGAGTGGTTCTCAATCAGAGGCAGGTGTTTATCGTTGTCTCTGATTGGGAACCATATTTAGGCAGCCATATTCTTTGAGTGTTTTGTGGGTGATTGTTCCTGTCTCTGTGTTTGTTTGCACCAGATAGGGCTGTTTTGGTTTTTCACGGTACGTTTAGTTACATTTAGTGTGTTTTGTATATTGTTCGTTATTATCTTTATTAAAGATGTATGGAGAAGATAACCACGCTGCATTTTGGTCCTCCTCTCCTTCACCGGAAGTTAACAATGTCAGAGCAAAAACCAAGCCATGAGGTCGAAAGAATTGTCCGTAGAGCTCCGAGACAGGATTGTGTTGAGCCACAGATCTGGGAAACATTTCTGCAGCATTGAAGGTCCCCCAAAACACAGTGGCCTCCATCATTCTTTAATCAAAGAACTACCAAGACTCTTCCTAGAGCTGGCCACCTGTCCAAACTGAGCAATCGGGGGAAAAGGGCCTGGGTCAAGGAGATAACCTGATGGTCACTCTGACAGAGCTCCAGAGTTCCTCTGTGGAGAACCTTTCAGGAGGACAAGCATCTCAGCAGCACTCCACCAATCAAAAGTAGATCGGCGAAGACCAATGACGTCAACAAGGAGAGGACAAACTTGGGTGGAAGTCGTGACACTCAGACCATGAGAAACAAGATTCTCTGGTCTGATGATGAAACCAAGATTAAACTCTTTGGCCTGAATGAAAAGTGTCATGTCTGGAGGAAACCTGGCATCATCCCTACAGTGAAGCATGGTGGTGGCAGCATCATGCTGTGGGGAGGTTTTTCAGCGGCAGGGACTGGGAGACTAGTCAGGATTGAGGGAAAGATTAAGTGAGAAAAGTACTGAGATTCTTGATGAAAACCTGCTTAACCTGTTACATCTATGGGGGCGCTATTTCATTATTGGATAAAAAAACATGCCTGTTTTAAGCGCAATATTTTGTCGCAAAAGATGCTCTATGCATGATGATGCATGATGTTTCCAAAACTGCAAAGACATTGTCTGTGAGTGCCCCAGAACTGATGCTACAGGCGAAACCAAGATGAAACTTCAACCAGGAAATGAGCAGGATTTTTGAGGCTCTGTTTTTCATTGTCTCCTTATATGGCTGTGAATGCGCAAGGATTGAGCCTGCCCGATCTATCGTTTCCCCAAGGTGTCTGCAGCATTGTGACATATTTGTAGGCATATTATTGGAAGATTGACCATAAGAGACTACATTTGCCAGGTGTCCGCCCGGTGTCCTCTGTCGAAATTGGTGCGTCATCTTCAACTGCACGTCTTTTTCCAAGCGATTCACCGGAAAAGTAGACTACCACGAACGATATATCAATGAAGAGATATGTGAAAAACACATTGAGGACTGACTCTAAACAGTGTTTGCCGTGTTTCAGTCGATATTACGGAGTTAATTTGGAAAACAGTTCGCCGTTTTGATGACTGAATTTTCGTTTTTTTTTGTATCCAAACGTGATGTACAAAACGGAGCGATTTCTCCTACACAAAGAATCTTTCAGGAAAAACTGAACATTTGCTATGTAACTGAGTCTCCTCATTGAAAACATCCGAAGTTCTTCAAAGGTAAATTATTTTATTTGAATCCTTTTCTGGTTTGTGCAAATGTTGCCCTGTATTACTATTGAAATACTCTATTAGCTATCAATACTCTTACACATGCTTGTTTTGCTATGGTTCCAAAAGCATATTTTTGAAAATCTGAGATGACAGTGTTGTTAAGAAAAGGCTAAGCTTGAGAGCTAGCACATTCATTTCATTTCATTTGCGATTTTTCACATAACGTTACGTTATGCTAATGAGCTTGAGGCTATAACTGGATACAGGTTTTTTTCATAGCCAAACGTGAACAAAACGGAGCGATTTGTCCTACACAAATAATATTTTTTGAAAAACTGAACATTTGCTATCTAACTGAGAGTCTCCTCATTGAAAACATTCAAGTTCTTCAAAGGTAAATGATTTTTATTTGAATGATTTTCTTGTTTTTGTGAAAATGTTGCTGGCTGAATTCTAGGCTTATAGCTATGCTAGCTATCAATACTCTTACACAAATGCTTGTTTTAGCTATGGTTGAAAAGCATATTTTGAAAATCTGAGATGACAGTGTTGTTAACAAAAGTCTAAGCTTGAGAGCAAATATATTTATTAAATTTCATTGCGATTTTCATGAATAGTTAACGTTGCGTTATGCTAATGAGCTTGAGGCTATAAATAGGATCCCGGATCCGGGATTGCTCGACGCAAGAAGTTAAGAATCAGATCTCAGACTGGAGTGAAGGTTCACCTTCCAACAGGACAACAACTAAGCACACAGACAAGACAACACAGGGAGGCTTTGGGACAGTTCTCTGAATGTCATTGAGTGGCCAGAGACCAGATCTGCAGAGAAGAATTGGAGAACTCCCCAAATATAGGTGTGCCAAGCTTGTAGCATCATACCCAAGAAGACGCGAGGCTGTAATTGCTGCCAAAAGTGCTTCAGCAAAGTACTGAGTAAAGGAACTGAATACTTACGTAAATGTGATATTGAATTTGTTTGTTTTTGTCATTATGGGTTACTGTGTGAGTAGATTGGAAAAACAATTTAATCCGTTTTCAGAAAAAGGCTGTAATGTAACAAAATGTGGAAAAAATTGAAGGGGTCTGGTACTACAATCCTACATGATACACAGAACAATCCTCCATGATACACAGAACAGACCTGCCTCCCTATATATCATAGATCAGACTTCACAGAGGAGAAACACAGACCTGGCTTTAACCACTATATATACAACTACATGATACACAGAACAGACTTCCTCCCATCATAGATCCTTCACAGAGGAGAAACACAGACACACATTTAACCACCTCATATAAAACTACAAAGAAAACATTAGTCGGGTTGTTGTTGATATTACTACTAACATTCCTCATGGTCACATGACAGCTCCAGCAGGTGATGAATTGTAAGGAATAGTACAGTTGTGAGTCATCCTAGTACGGTACAGCCAACTGAACTCACCCCCAGATTCTCCCATACTTCTGAAAGCACTCTGTGTCAAAGTTAGTGAAGCCCTGCAGAGAGAGAGACAGAGAGAGACAGAGAGACAGAGAGAGAGAGAGAGGAGAGAGAGAGAGAGGGGGAGAGAGAGAGGGAGAGAGAGAGGAGAGAGAGAGAGGGGGAGGAGAGAGGGAGAGAGGGGGGGGGAGAGAGAGAGACAGAGAGAGACAGAGACAGACAGAGAGAAAGAGAGAGAGAGAGAGGGGAGAGAGAGAGAAAGCAGAGAGGGAGAGAGAGACGGGGAGAGAGGGGGAGAGAGAGAGAGAGATGGAATGAGGAAGCGTGAGATTAAAAAAAACATGCACTAGGAGGTCATGTAGGTGTGTCCTACAGCTGAACAGAGCAGCTACACCTGAAATAGGTGAGGTTGAGGAGGGCTTGTTATTTTATATGGTCCCCAGGGTCAATAATACAACTTCTAGACTGATCAGGTCTCAAATGACCTTGTATTTATCTACTGTTCAAACAACAAAAAGACTAGTCCCTCTTTTTCCCCTTCTCAATGTATTGTTTTACATAGGATAAAAATAACACTGTTGTTTAAAATGAGAAAGATATTTATTCTGAATGGGTACTAACCTTTCTATACTCCATCATTGTGCCAAAGCTAAGGTGAGGTTTGGGACCAGGGATACCCCATCTTAGTGAATACACCGTGGGAGCCAGTACCCGTACCTGTACACACACACACACACACACACACACACAGTAAATAGTAATATGTTCTAGAGAAGTTATATTAAGTATAGTATTCTTGTATATAACCATGTTATTCTGTATATAGCCATGTTATTCTGTATATAACCATGTTATTCTGTATATAGCCATGTTATTCTGTATATAACCATGTTATTCTGTATATAACCATGTTATTCTGTATATAGCCATGTTATTCTGTATATAACCATGTTATTCTGTATATAACCATGTTATTCTGTATATAGCCATGTTATTCTGTATATAACCATGTTATTCTGTATATAGCCATGTTATTCTGTATATAACCATGTTATTCTGTATATAACCATGTTATTCTGTATATAGCCATGTTATTCTGTATATAACCATGTTATTCTGTATATAGCCATGTTATTCTGTATATATCCATGTTATTCTGCTATATAACCATGTTATTCTGTATATAGCCATGTTATTCTGCTATATATACTTTGTTATTCTGTATATATCCATGTTATTCTGTATATAACCATGTTATTCTGTATATATCCATGTTATTCTGTATATAACCATGTTATTCTGTATATATCCATGTTATTCTGCAAATTACCATGTTATCATTGTGTCACACCCTGATCTGTTTCACCTGTCCTTGTAATTTTCCCCACCTCCCTCCAGGTGTTGCTTGTTTTCCCCAGTGTATTTATCCCTGTGTTTTCTGTCTCTCTGTGCCAGTGTATTTATCCCTGTATATTTATCCCTGTGTTTCTTGTCTCTCTGTGCCAGTCCGTCTTGTATGTCCAAGCTATTTCTCCTTTTTCAAGTCCTCCCGATTTTGACCCTTGCCTGTTTCTGGACTCTGTACCCACCTGCCTGACCATTCTGCCTGCCTTGACCTCGAGCCTGTCTGCCACTCGGTACCTCCTGGACTCTGATCTGGTTTTGACCTTTTGCATGTCCACGACCATTCACTGGCCTACTCTTTTGGACTATTAAACATCTAAGACTCCAACCATCTTCATCCTGTGTCCCCATCTGGGTCTCTTCTTGAGTTATGATACATTGTTGGAAAAGGAACCGTAAGTAAGCATTTCACTGTTAGTCTACACCGGTTAATATTCAGCATTTTCCAGAACATTTGTGGCCATGATGCATTTCAGGAAGGTCTGCAAGATGAGTGCACTGTTTATGTGGGTTTGGGTCATCAGACACCATTAGACATGCACCTGTCTGGGGAGAGGACATGGCTGTTTATTTTGGTAGCAGTGGTATGGTCTAATATATACTGTTGCTATGGTTACACCTCTTGGGATTTTATCAGAAGATGAGTGTTCCTTTCGGAGTAGTTAGCAGGATGACATGTACTGGTTATTTCTATGGACTGTTGCTATGGTTACACCTCTTGGGATTTTACCAGAACATGAGTGTTCCTTTCGGAGGAGTTAGCAGGATGTCATGTACTGGTTATTTCTATGGACTGTTGCTATGGTTACACCTCTTGGGATTTTATCAGAACATGAGTGTTCCCTTCCAGAGGAGTTAGCAGGATTACATGTACTGGTTATTCCTATGGACTGTTGCTATGGTCCTACATGCACCTGTCCTAGTTGAGAACATGTCTGTATTGTTGAGCTATTGCTGTGGCTCTAAAGTTTCCTTGCCCTAAAGTGAAACCAAACTTAGTGCAAGGCAATAAGATAACAGTGGGTAAAGGCCAGAGGTGATGAGTCAATTAGAAGAGTTACTATGGGTGTCACGTAAGGAGGACAGATGTATAAGAAGTGTTTGCCAAGACTGCAAAAGTTGTTGTTTTCATGAACCAGCTCGGCTTTATTTTATTTGTGAAATATTATTGACTGATTATTTCCACGAGATAAACTAGGATGCATGTGACGAATAACATTTGATTTGATGTAAGTCCTTACACTACAATGAAGGTGATGAGGAGGGCCAGGAGGGTCCAGGTCTCAGCGGAGAAGTATGGCAGAAAACTCATCATCTTTCCTCCGGTTCGCCTCCCTGCTGCTTCTGAACACAAAGGCTCCGTTTTCTCTCAGTCTCGTTCGAGTTCACTTCTCCGATGGTCTGACAGATTTTGAGTTGTTTTTTCTGTCCAGTTCTTGTGTGGTTCTTCTTTGACGCTGCAGATCTCGAATAACAACCGTGCAGGTTACAAGTTGTTATTGTATCCCGTCGGAAAAGCACCTGTGTGATGCTAGCTAGAATAAGGATGAGCCACAATGGAATTTGCAGTTCGCCTTCAAAATAAGGGTCCAATATTGAAACTGATGCAAAAATATTCAAATAGTGGATATAATGCCATATTTGGATTAGGTAATGCTGAACAAGGTTTGAATGTTGTTATATGAATTAAACTAAAGACAATAAGTAGTTCATTTGACAAACAAAAAATAGTTGAAGTCCCACTGTGGCTGTATTAGAATTGCATTGGGGCAGACTTCTACTGCACTGTACAGCCTTACCTCTGGATCTTGGGTCCATGAAATGTGAAGAAATTACGCAATAATTGTGATCCATAAGGCTGGTACGATATGTCATGAACCCAGGATCCATAAGGCTGGTACCCCCTGTCATGAACCCAGGATCCATAAGGCTGGTACCCCCTGTCATGAACCCAGGATCCATAAGGCTGGTACGATATGTCATGAACCCAGGATCCATAAGGCTGGTACGATATGTCATGAACCCAGGATCCATAAGGCTGGTACCCCCTGTCATGAACCCAGGATCCATAAGGCTGGTACGATATGTCATGAACCCAGGATCCATAAGGCTGGTACGATATGTCATGAACCCAGGATCCATAAGGCTGGTACGCTATGTCATGAACCCAGGATCCATAAGGCTGGTACGATATGTCATGAACCCAAGACCCATAAGGCTGGTACGATATGTCATGAACCCAGGATCCATAAGGCTGGTACCCCCTGTCATGAACCCAGGATCCATAAGGCTGGTACGATATGTCATGAACCCAGGATCCATAAGGCTGGTATCCCCTGTCATGAACCCAGGATCCATAAGGCTGGTACGATATGTCATGAACCCAGGATCCATAAGGCTGGTACGATATGTCATGAACCCAGGATCCATAAGGCTGGTACCCCTGTCATGAACCCAGGATCCATAAGGCTGGTACGATATGTCATGAACCCAGGATCCATAAGGCTGGTACCCCCTGTCATGAACCCAGGATCCATAAGGCTGGTACGATATGTCATGAACCCAGGATCCATAAGGCTGGTACGATATGTCATGAACCCAGGATCCATAAGGCTGGTACGATATGTCATGAACCCAGGATCCATAAGGCTGGTACGATATGTCATGAACCCAGGATCCATAAGGCTGGTACGCCCTGTCATGAACCCAGGATCCATAAGGCTGGTACGATATGTCATGAACCCAGGATCCATAAGGCTGGTACGACATGTCATGAACCCAGGATCCATAAGGCTGGTACGATATGTCATGAACCCAGGATCCATAAGGCTGGTACGATATGTCATGAACCCAGGATCCATAAGGCTGGTACCCCTGTCATGAACCCAGGATCCATAAGGCTGGTACGATATGTCATGAACCCAGGATCCATAAGGCTGGTACGATATGTCATGAACCCAGGATCCATAAGGCTGGTACGATATGTCATGAACCCAGGATCCATAAGGCTGGTACGATATGTCATGAACCCAGGATCCATAAGGCTGGTACGCCCTGTCATGAACCCAGGATCCATAAGGCTGGTACGATATGTCATGAACCCAGGATCCATAAGGCTGGTACCCCCTGTCATGAACCCAGGATCCATAAGGCTGGTACGATATGTCATGAACCCAGGATCCATAAGGCTGGTACGATATGTCATGAACCCAGGATCCATAAGGCTGGTACCCCTGTCATGAACCCAGGATCCATAAGGCTGGTACGATATGTCATGAACCCAGGATCCATAAGGCTGGTACGATATGTCATGAACCCAGGATCCATAAGGCTGGTACGATGCGTCGCTGAACCCAGTATCCATAAGGCTGATACGATATGTCATGAACCCAGGATCTATAAGGCTGGTATGATATGTCATGAACCCAGGATCCATAAGGCTGGTACCCCTTGTCATGAACCCAGGATCCATAAGGCTGGTACCCCCTGTCATGAACCCAGGATCCATAAGGCTATGGTCATGAACCCAGGATCCATAATACACCCTGTCATGAACCCAGGATCCATAAGGCTGGTACCCCCTGTCATGAACCCAGGATCATAAGATATGTCTGAACCCAGGATCCATAAGGCCCCCTGTCATGAACCCAGGACCCATAAGGCTGGTACCCCCTGTCATGAACCCAGGATCCATAAGGCTGGTCATACAGGATATACCCCCTGTCATGAACCCAGGATCCATAAGGCTGGTACCCCCTGTATGAACCCAGGATCCATAAGGCTGGTATGTCATGAACCCAGGATCCATAAGGCTGGTACCCCCTGTCATGAACCAGGATCCATAAGGCTGGTGAACCCAGGACCATAAGGCCGATGTGTCATGAACCCAGGATCCATAAGGCTGGTACGATATGTCATGAACCCAGGATCCATAAGGCTGGTACCCCCTGTCATGAACCCAGGATCCATAAGGCTGGTACGATGTCGCAGACCCAGGATCCAGAAGGCTGGTACCCCCTGTCATGAACCCAGGATCCATAAGGCTGGTACGATATGTCATGAACCCAGGATCCATAAGGCTGCACGTTGAAGGTATGTTGCAGTCCCTGAATACTAAACATCCACAGAGCAATTTTAACAGATTTTATTTGGTGTCAAATGAACTAATTATTGTCTTTTGTTGAATGTATTATATATGTTTATCAACCTAAAGGCCCTCCAGGATTGTTGCATGATTCCACAATTTATTTCCGTTTGCATCCGATTCAATGGGTAACTTTTATTTTGAAAACCGACCACCGATTCTACTATTGTTGCTCAGGCAAATGTTCACCACACAAACACAATAAGGAGATTAGAGGGAGACTGTGAGAGGTGAAAGTGAATCAGGGAGGGATGGTGAATGATTCACAGAGAGAGCAGGGGCAGATTCATTGCGGAAACAGTTTAACGTTTAAGAACTAAAAGGAAACAACAGAGCAAAATGAGAGTTTCTACTGGGATAAATTAAGGTTTGTCTTTATTTTCTTTATTTTTTATTTATTTTTTATTTCACCTTTATTTAATTAACCAGGTAGGCAAGTTGAGAACAAAGTTCTCATTTACAATTGCAACCTGGCCAAGATAAAGCAAAGCAGTTCGACACATACAACGACACAGAGTTACACATGGAGTAAAACAAACATACAATCAATAATACAGTATAAACAAGTCTATATACGATGTGAGCAAATGAGGTGAGATAAGGGAGGTAAAGGCAAAAAGGCCAAGGTGGCAGCAAATACAATATAGCAAGTAAAACACTGGAATGGTAGATTTGCAATGGAAAAATGTGCAAAGTAGAAATTAAAAATAATGGGGTGCAAAGGAGCAAAATAAATAAATAAATAAAATACAATCGGTGATCTGCTCTGACAGTTAGTGCTTAAAGCTAGTGAGGGAGATAAGTGTTTCCAGTTTCAGAGATTTTTGTAGTTCGCTCCAGTCATTGGCAGAGAACTGGAAGGAGAGGCGGCCAAAGAAAGAATTGGTTTTGGGGTGACGAGAGATATACCTGCTGAGCGTAGCTACAGGTGGGAGATGCTATGGTGACCAGCGAGCTGAGATAAGGGGGGACTTTACCTAGCAGGGTCTTGTAGATGACATGGAGCCAATGGGTTTGGAGACGAGCGAAGCTTAGGGCAAACCAACGAGACCGTAGAGGACGCAATGGTGGGTAGTATAGCGGCTTTGGTGACAAAACGGATTGCACTGTGATAGACTGCATCCAATTTGTTGAGTAGGGTATTGGAGGCTATTTTGTAAATGACATCGCCAAAGTCGAGGATTGGTAGGATGGTCAGTTTTACAAGGGTATGTTTGGCAGCATGAGTGAAGGATGCTTTGTTGCGAAATAGGAAGCCTATTAATTCTAGATTTAACTTTGGATTGGAGATGTTTGATATGGGTCTGGAAGGAGAGTTTACAGTCTAACCAGACACCTAAGTATTTGTAGTTGTCCACGTATTCTAAGTCAGAGCCGTCCAGAGTAGTGATGTTGGACAGGCGGGCAGGTGCAGGTAGTTATCGGTTGAAGAGCATGCATTTAGTTTTGCTTGTATTTAAGGGGCAATTGGAGGCCACGGAAGGAGAGTTGTATGGCATTGAAGCTTGCCTGGAGTGTTGTTAACACAGTGTCCAAAGAAGGGCCAGAAGTAAACAGAATCGTGTCGTCTGCGTAGAGGTGGATTCAGAGACTCACCAGCAGCAAGAGCGACCTCATTGTTGTATACAGAGAAGAGAGTCGGTCCAAGAATTGAACCCTGTGGCACCCTCATAGAGACTGCCAGAGGTCCGGAGAGCAGACCCTCCGATTTGACACACTGAACTCTATCAGAGAAGTAGTTGGTGAACCAGGCGAGGCAATCATTTGAGAAACCAAGGCTGTCGAGTCTGCCGATGAGGATGTGGTGATTGACAGAGTCGAAAGCCTTGGCCAGATCAATGAATAGGGCTGCACAGTAATGTTTCTTATCGATGGCGGTTAAGATATCGTTTAGGACCTTGAGCGTGGCTGAGGTGCACCCATGACCAGCTCTGAAACCAGATTGCATAGCAGAGAAGGTATGGTGAGATTCGAAATGGTCGGTAATCTGTTTGTTGACTTGGCTTTCGAAGACCTTAGAAAGGCATGGTAGGATAGATATAGGTCTGTAGCAGTTTGGGTCAAGAGTGTCCCCCCCCTTTGAAGAGGGGGATGACCGCAGCTGCTTTCCAATCTTTGGGAATCTCAGATGACACGAAAGAGAGGTTGAACAGGCTAGTAATAGGGTTGGCAACAATTTCGGCAGATCATTTTTAGAAAGAAAGGGTCCAGATTGTCTAGCCCGGCTGATTTGTAGGGGTCCAGATTTTGCAGCTCTTTCAGAACATCAGCTGAACGGATTTGGGAGAAGGAGAAATGGGGAAGGTTTGGGCGAGTTGCTGCGGGGGGTGCAGTGCTGTTGACCGGGGTAGGAGTAGCCAGGTGGAAAGCATGGCCAGCTGTAGAAAAATGCTTATTGAAATTCTCAATTATGGTGGAATTATCATTGGTGACAGTGTTTCCTATCTTCAGTGCAGTGGGCAGCTGGGAGGAGGTGTTCTTATTCTCCATGGACTTTACAGTGTCCCAGAACTTTTTTGAGTTTGTGTTGCAGGAAGCAAAAAAAAGCTAACCTTGGCTTTTCTAACTGCCCGTAAAATGTAAAATGTGGACAGTGGATTAATAGTTTGTAATGGGACCTGGGCTGTGTATTTACATCCAACGGCCACACAGGGGCGGTATTGGGATCTGAAAAGAAACGTGTGGATGACCAAGTCGTCACACTACAATTAGTCCGAGCTGAACTAAGTTATAAATACAGTATGTCTTGATAAATAACACAAATCTGTATTGATTGTTCTCATGTATATTTGTGGGTGTTTGTGTCTTACGTTTGTCTTATAAATGTTAATAAATACACAGACGACCTTGTTCATTAGTGTGAGGATTTTATTGGTTTGTGATGATTCAAGTTAAAACCAAGCAGCTGCAGGGATCATCTCAACAGACAGTAAAGATTCTATTTTGGAATGACTGGACAGCAGAACACCCAGAGGAACAGAATGAGAGTATAGTTCTAGAGAACACCAGCTAGAGTTCTACATTCTAGGAGAATTCCAGCCACCAGTGTGCAGGATCCAGACATGACATCATGCCATGGATTTAATACCCCTGGTGTTTAACTTTAACAAGACATGTACCTCTAATGCATCCATAGTATTTCTATCTCTGTTATCTGGTGGAAATGGGTTTCTGAGTCCTACTCAAACCAAGCATGAGACTGAGACCAGGATTCAATCCCAGCGCTTTGTCAGCTATGTGCCATTTTAAAGGTCATTTCTGATTGAACTGAACATTCATTGTGTGTGTGACTGTTTGAGGTTGTGGACAGGTGTCTTTTCTACTGATAACAAGTTCAAACAGTTGCTATTAATACAGGTAACGAGTGGAGGACAGAGGAGCCTCTCAAAGAAGAAGTTACAGGTCTGTGAGAACCAGAAATCTTGCTTGTTTGTAGGTGACCAAATACTTATTTTCCACCATCATTTGCAAATAAATTAATAAAAAATCATACAATGTGATTTTCTGGATTTTTTTAAATAATTTTGTCTGTCATAGTTGAAGTGGACCTATGATGAAAATTACAGGCCTCTCGTCTTTTTAATTGGGAGAACTTGCACAATTGGTGGCTGACTAAATACTTGTTTGCCCCACTGTATATGGTAGGGTTCTCCAGGGAAGGGTAGGGTGCCCTAGGGTAGGGTGGGGTGCTCTAGGGTAATACAGGGTGGGGTGCTCCAGCATTCGGTCACGTTGTTGGACTCTACAGAGAGGTGGCGGTGGTGTTGCTAAGGGTGTTGCTACGGTGCTCCAGCCTCAGTTTGATTGGTCGCTTTGGCATCAGAAAACCCTGGTTGTCAATCTCCAAAGGGATCTATAGAGAATAACAGACCATGTTAAAACAGGTGGTGACCATGTTAAAACAGGGCCATGTTAAAACAGGTGCTGACCACGTTAAAACAGGTCCATGTTAAAACAGGAGGTGACCATGTTAAAACAGGTGCTGACCATGTTAAAACAGGTCCATGGTAAAACAGGTGGTGACCATGTTAAAACAGGCGGTGACCATGTTAAAACAGGTGGTGACCATGTTAAAACAGGTGGTGACCATGTTGAACAGGAGGTGACCATGTTGAACAGGTGGTGACCATGTTGAACAGGTGGTGACCATGTTGAACAGGTGGTGACCATGTTGAACAGGTGGTGACCGTGTTGAGCAGGTGGTGACCATGTTGAACAGGTGGTGACCATGTTGAACACGAGGTGACCATGTTAAAACAGGTCCATGTTAAAACAGGAGGTGACCATGTTGAACAGGTGGTGACCATGTTGAACAGGTGGTGACCATGTTGAACAGGTGGTGACCATGTTGAACAGGAGGTGACCATGTTGAACAGGAGGTGACCATGTTGAACAAGAGGTGACCATGTTAAAACAGGTGGTGACCATGTTGAACAGGTGGTGACCATGTTGAACAGGTGGTGACCATGTTGAACAGGTGGTGACCATGTTGAACAGGAGGTGACCATGTTGAACAGGAGGTGACCATGTTATAACAGGTCCATGTTAAAACAGGTGGTGACCATGTTAAAACAGGTGGTGACCATGTTAAAACAGGTGGTGACCATGTTAAAACAGGTGGTGACCATGTTAAAACAGGTGGTGACCATGCTAAAACAGGTGGCGACCATGCTAAAACAGGTGGTGACCATGTTAAAACAGGTCCATGTTAAAACAGGTGCTGACCATGCTGAAACAGATACTGATGTTTGATGATGTCATATTCTGTCTGCTCAGGTGAGCGTCTCACCTCGGTCTCGTCGCAGACGGAGAAAGTGAAACTCTGGAGGAGCTCAACCATGGCCAGTTTGATCATGATCATGGCGAATCGCATCCCGATACAGTTCCTGGGCCCCGCCCCAAACGGCATGTACGTGTATGGATCAATAGGCTCCTTGTTCTCCTTACTGAACCTGGACAGGGGGAGGGCAGACACATTACACATTGTATTGTAGTTGATTTGTGGTTGTGGTCCAGACACATTAAACATTGTGTTGTAGTTGATTTGTGGTGGGGGTTCAGACACATTAAACATTGTGTGGTAGTTGATTTGTGGTTAAGTTGTGTTATGGTTGTACTGTGGTTGTATTAAGGTTGTGTTATGGTTGTGCTGTGGTTACGGTGCGGTCCAGTACCTCTCTGGTTTGAACTCCTCAGGGTTGGACCAGATCTCTGGGTCACGGTGGAGGGTCCACGTGGGAACCAGGACAACGCAGTCTTTGGGGATGACGATGCCGTTAATCTCCACCGTCTTCTTGGCGACCCTCTCCAGTCGAGGGCGATGGGGTACAGTCTCATAGACTCGTTCAACACACAGTCCAAATAGTCCATCTGCATCAGAGCTTCGTACTGGATTGGAGCCTGCACCGAGGTTACATACACATCAAAACCTCACCACATCTGTTGGAGAACACAGTATCTATCTCCTCCTGCAGTTTGGTCATGGTGTGGAGGTTACCTTGTTGGGGAACACAGTATCTATCTCCTCCTGCAGTTTGGTCATGGTGTGGTCATGGTGTGGGGGTTGGTTGCCAGGTTATAGGCCAGGAAACTCATAGTACTGCTGCTGGTCTCGTAGCCACCGAAGATGAAGATCATGGCCTGAGACAAGATCTCATGATCAGTCAGTCCTGCGGAGGGAGAGAGAGGAGAGGAGGGAATAGGAGAGAGAATATGTTTGTAACACGTGATTGTTTGTAACAGTAGATTACAGGTGTGTGTTTGTGACAGTAGTTTACAGTTGTGTGTTTGTAACAGTAGTTTACAGGTGTGTGTTTGTAACAGTAGTTTACAGGTGTGTGTTTGTATCAGTAGATTACAGGTGTGTGTTTGAAACAGTAGTTTACAGGTGTGTGTTTGTAACAGTAGTTTACAGGTGTGTGTTTGTAACAGTAGTTTACAGGTGTGTGTCTTTGTAATAGTAGTTTACAGGTGTGTGTTTGTAACAGGTGTGTGTTTGTAACAGTAGATTACAGGTGTGTGTTTGTAACAGTAGTTTACAGGTGTGTGTTTGTAACAGTAGTTTACAGGTGTGTGTTTGTAACAGTAGTTTACAGGTGTGTGCTTTGTAATAGTAGTTTACAGGTGTGTGTTTGTAACAGTAGTTTACAGGTGTGTCTTTGTAATAGTAGTTTACAGGTGTGTGTTTGTAACTGGTGTGTGTTTGTAACAGTAGATTACAGGTGTTTGTTTGTAACACTAGTTTACAGGTGTGTGTTTGTAACAGTAGTTTACAGGTGTGTGTTTGTAACAGGTGTGTGTTTATAACAGTAGTTTACAGGTGTGTGTTTGTAACAGGTGTGTGTTTGTAACAGTAGTTTACAGGTGTGTGTTTGTAACAGGTGTGTGTTTATAACAGGAGTTTACAGGTGTGTGTTTGTAACAGTAGTTTACAGGTGTGTGTTTGTAATAGTAGTTTGCAGGTGTGTGTTTGTAATAGTAGTTTGCAGGTGTGTGTTTGTAACAGTATTTTACAGGTGTGTGTTTGTAACAGTAGTTTACAGGTGATTGTTTGTAACAGTAGTTTACAGGTGTGTGTTTGTAACAGTAGTTTACAGGTGTGTGTTTGTAACAGTAGTTTACAGGTGTGTGTTTGTAACAGTAGTTTACAGGTGTGTGTTTGTAACAGTAGTTTACAGGTGTGTGTTTGTAACAGTAGTTTACAGGTGTGTGTTTGTAACAGTAGTTTACAGGTGTGTGTTTGTAACAGTAGATTACAGGTGTGTGTTTGTAACAGTAGTTTACAGGTGTGTGTTTGTAACAGTAGTTTACAGGTGTGTGTTTGTAACAGTAGTTTACAGGTGTGTGCTTTGTAATAGTAGTTTACAGGTGTGTGTTTGTAACAGGTGTGTGTTTGTAACAGTAGATTACAGGTGTGTGTTTGTAACAGTAGTTTACAGGTGTGTGTTTGTAACAGTAGTTTACAGGTGTGTGTTTGTAACAGTAGTTTACAGGTGTGTGTTTGTAACAGTAGTTTACAGGTGTGTGTTTGTAACAGTAGTTTACAGGTGTGTGTTTGTAACAGTAGTTTACAGGTGTGTGTTTGTAACAGTAGTTTACAGGTGTGTGTTTGTAACAGTAGTTTACAGGTGTGTGTTTGTAATAGTAGTTTACAGGTGTGTGTTTGTAACAGTAGTTTACAGGTGTGTGTTTGTAACAGTAGTTTACAGGTGTGTGTTTGTAACAGTAGTTTACAGGTGTGTGTTTGTAACAGTAGTTTACAGGTGTGTGTTTGTAACAGTAGTTTACAGGTGTGTGTTTGTAACAGTAGTTTACAGGTGTGTGTTTGTAACAGTAGTTTACAGGTGTGTGTTTGTAACAGTAGTTTACAGGTGTGTGTTTGTAACAGTAGTTTACAGGTGTGTGTTTGTAACAGTAGTTTACAGGTGTGTGTTTGTAACAGTAGTTTACAGGTGTGTGTTTGTAACAGTAGTTTACAGGTGTGTGTTTGTAACAGTAGTTTACAGGTGTGTGTTTGTAACAGTAGTTTACAGGTGTGTGTTTGTAACAGTAGTTTACAGGTGTGTGTTTGTAACAGTAGTTTACAGGTGTGTGTTTGTAACAGTAGTTTACAGGTGTGTGTTTGTAACAGTAGTTTACAGGTGTGTGTTTGTAACAGTAGTTTACAGGTGTGTGTTTGTAACAGTAGATTACAGGTGTGTGTTTGTAACAGTAGTTTACAGGTGTGTGTTTGTAACAGTAGTTTACAGGTGTGTGTTTGTAACAGTAGTTTACAGGTGTGTGTCTTTGTAATAGTAGTTTACAGGTGTGTGTTTGTAACAGTAGTTTACAGGTGTGTCTTTGTAACAGTAGTTTACAGGTGTGTGTTTGTAACAGTAGTTTACAGGTGTGTGTTTGTAACAGTAGTTTACAGGTGTGTCTTTGTAACAGTAGTTTACAGGTGTGTGTTTGTAACAGTAGTTTACAGGTGTGTGTTTGTAACAGTAGTTTACAGGTGTGTGTTTGTAACAGTAGTTTACAGGTGTGTGTTTGTAACAGTAGTTTACAGGTGTGTGTTTGTAACAGTAGTTTACAGGTGTGTGTTTGTAACAGTAGTTTACAGGTGTGTGTTTGTAACAGTAGTTTACAGGTGTGTGTTTGTAACAGTAGTTTACAGGTGTGTGTTTGTAACAGTAGTTTACAGGTGTGTGTTTGTAACAGTAGTTTACAGGTGTGTGTTTGTAACAGTAGATTACAGGTGTGTGTTTGTAACAGTAGTTTACAGGTGTGTGTTGTAACAGTAGTTTACAGGTGTGTGTTTGTAACAGTAGTTTACAGGTGTGTGTCTTTGTAACAGTAGTTTACAGGTGTGTGTTTGTTATACAGGTGTGTGTTTGTAACAGTAGATTACAGGTGTGTGTTTGTAACAGTAGTTTACAGGTGTGTGTTTGTAACAGTAGTTTACAGGTGTGTGTTTGTAACAGTAGATTACAGGTGTGTGTTTGTAACAGTAGTTTACAGGTGTGTGTTTGTAACAGTAGTTTACAGGTGTGTCTTTGTAATAGTAGTTTACAGGTGTGTGTTTGTAACAGTAGTTTACAGGTGTGTCTTTGTAACAGTAGTTTACAGGTGTGTCTTTGTAATAGTAGTTTACAGGTGTGTGTTTGTAACAGTAGTTTACAGGTGTGTGTTTGTAATAGTAGTTTACAGGTGTGTGTTTGTAACAGTAGTTTACAGGTGTGTCTTTGTAACAGTAGTTTACAGGTGTGTGCTTTGTAATAGTAGTTTACAGGTGTGTGTTTGTAACAGTAGTTTACAGGTGTGTGTTTGTAACAGTAGTTTACAGGTGTGTGTCTTTGTAATAGTAGTTTACAGGTGTGTGTTTGTAACAGTAGTTTACAGGTGTGTCTTTGTAACAGTAGTTTACAGGTGTGTCTTTGTAATAGTAGTTTACAGGTGTGTGTTTGTAACAGGTGTGTGTTTGTAACAGTAGATTACAGGTGTCGTTTGTAACTAGTTTACAGGTGTGTGTTTGTAACAGTAGTTTACAGGTGTGTGTTTGTAACAGTAGTTTACAGGTGTGTGTTTGTAACAGTAGATTACAGGTGTGTGTTTGTAACAGTAGTTTACAGGTGTGTGTTGTAACAGTAGTTTACAGGTGTGTATTTGTAACAGTAGTTTACAGGTGTGTGTTTGTAACAGTAGTTTACAGGTGTGTGTTTGTAACAGTAGTTTACAGGTGTGTGTTTGTAATAGTAGTTTACAGGTGTGTGTTTGTAACAGTAGTTTACAGGTTTGTGTCTTTGTAACAGTAGTTTACAGGTGTGTGTTTGTAACAGTAGATTACAGGTGATTGTTTGTAACAGTAGATTACAGGTGTGTGTTTGTAACAGTAGTTTACAGGTGTGTGTTTGTAACAGTAGTTTACAGGTGTGTGTTTGTAACAGTAGTTTACAGGTGTGTGTTTGTAACAGTAGTTTACAGGTGTGTGTTTGTAACAGTAGATTACAGGTGTGTGTTTGTAACAGTAGTTTACAGGTGTGTGTTTGTAACAGTAGATTACAGGTGTGTGTTTGTAACAGTAGATTACAGGTGTTTGTTTGTAACAGCAGATTACAGGTGTGTGTTTGTAACAGTAGTTTACAGGTGTGTGTTTGTAACAGTAGTTTACAGTTGTTTGGTTGTAACTGTAGTGTACAGGTGTGTGTTTGTAACTGTAGTTTACAGGTGTGTGTTTGTAACAGTAGACTACAGGTGATTGTTTGTAACAGTAGTTTACAGGTGTGTGTCTTTGTAATAGTAGTTTACAGGTGTGTGTTTGTAACAGTAGATTACAGGTGTTTGTTTGTAACAGTAGATTATAGGTGTGTGTTTGTAACAGTAGATTACAGGTGTGTGTTTGTAACAGTAGATTACAGGTGTGTGTTTGTAACAGTAGTTTACAGGTGTGTGTTTGTAACAGTAGTTTACAGGTGTGTGTTTGTAACAGTGTGTGTTTATAACAGTAGTTTACAGGTGTGTGTTTGTAACAGTAGTTTCCAGGTGTGTGTTTGTAATAGTAGTTTCCAGGTGTGTGTTTGTAACAGTAGTTTACAGGTG
>NW_026999919.1:0-9422 GCF_036934945.1 Oncorhynchus masou masou
CACAGAATACCACACCACCATATGGAGTCAGCAGGAGCAGTTGGCCCTGGTATAGGGGTCGAGGAGCGGCGCCCAGGAGCATGCGGCGCATGATCCAACGCCTCACCTTCCTAGGAATATGATGGGACAAAGCAGCACGGTGCCATGGGTTCCTGCTACAGCTGGACCTATACATGGGCACCGTTTACCCGAAGCTTCCTCGAGAGCTCTTGAGTGGGCAAACGCCATATGGGGAGAAGGAGATGCGGCGTTGGACGACTTCAGGGAGTTCTTTTCCACCTGAGGCAAGAGACGAGGAGGATGTAACGACAGGGCCCTTATCGACCACTACCGATGCAGCCTGTGCGCAGGATGTCCATCGTGAGTTGACCTGCAGGGATACCCATATCACAACTTTGACCAGCTGGTGGACCTGTCCATTCGGTTGGATAACCTGCAGGTCACCCTCAGACGTCCAGAGAGTCGGTTCTCTCTCCCAGCACCACCACACCGGTTATGGAGCTGGGAGGTGCTGCGCTCAGGGAGGAGGGCTTTACGTGTACTGTCTGTGGCCACAGAGGTCACATTCTGGACAGTACCAGGTTGGTTCCTCTAGGGTTCGGGAGGCAGCTGGCAGGGCACTCTGGCGTTGCCCAAGGTGAGTATGCACCGCTCTCATCCAGAGCCCTCTGTTGTACACCTGTTTGTGCATGTTTACTTTCCTGAGTTTTCGTCGCATTCCCAGCATAAGGCGCTCGTCGATTCAGGCGTGGCTGGGAATTTTATTGACAGAGCATTCGCCTATAGGTTAAGAATCCCTACAGTTCCAGTGGTTAGGGAGGTGTTTAGTGGTTTTCATTGGTGCTACTACGGTGGAGTGTCTCGACCAGGTCTCCACCGTGTGCATCCCCCTGAATATGCCGATTTGGCTCAATTACCACCCCATCGATGGGGATTGTGCGATAAATCTCCTGATCGGCGCTGCGATTCCCAGGAGTCACGTGTATCCCCTGTCACAGGCGGAGACGGCGGCTATGGAAACATATGTCTCTGAATCCCTGCGTCAGGGGTACATTCAGTCCTCCATTGTACTGTAGTGTACTGTAGTATACTGTAGTGTAGTGTACTGTACTGTATTGTAGTGTAGTGTATTGTAGTGTACTGTAGTGTAGTGTATGGTAGTGTACTGTAGTGTAGTGTGTTGTACTGTAGTGTACTGTAGTATACTGTAGTGTAGTGTACTGTATTGTAGTGTAGTGTAGTGTAGTGTACTGTAGTGTAGTGTATGGTAGTGTACTGTAGTGTAGTGTGTTGTACTGTAGTGTACTGTAGTATACTGTAGTGTAGTGTACTGTACTGTATTGTAGTGTAGTGTATTGTAGTGTACTGTAGTGTAGTGTATGGTAGTGTACTGTAGTGGAGTGTAGTGTAATGTAGTATACTGTAGTGTATTGTTTTGTACTGTAGTGTAATGTACTGTAGTGTAGTGTATTGTAATATACTGTAGTGTAGTGTATTGAACTGTAGTGTACTGTAGTATACTGTACTGTAGTGTATTGAACTGTATTTTGCTACCTGACAACTTTACGGTTTTTACTTTTTAATTACCGTTTATATATATTTTTTTTCCTCAACTTTTTCACTCCGGACGCTTTATCTGGACGCGGTTCGTCAGGACCTCCAACAGCGAAGCTAAGTAGTAACATTAACATGATGCCTTCTAATTGCAGTCGCTGTACTCATAATATACAGGAGAATGATCGCCTTACGGCGAGGATAGCTGTGCTGCAAGCCCGGCTTCAGACACAATCGTTAGGCTTAGGGTCATTTCAGTGTAGGAAAGGATGAAACAGCGTCTGTGCCACCAGTAAGTACAGATAGTAGTATAAATCCCCTGGCACAGTCCCCGCAGCCGGACAACTTTCTCACGGTTTCTGGAAGGAAATGCTGTAGGAACGCTCAACCGGTTTTCCCCATTAAGCAGCGAGTTGGAGTCAGAGGCCGAGTCCTCTCTGGTCTGTACTCCTACCGTTACGGGGTCTGAGACACCGAAGCTTCCCACCATTAGCTCTGACAAATTGAAAACTCTAGTCATTGGCGACTCCATTACCCGCAGTATTAGACTTAAAACGAATCCTCCAGCGATCATACACTGTTTACCAGGGGCAGGGCTACCGACGTTAAGGCGAATCTGAAGATGGTGCTGGCTAAAGCTAAAACTGGCGAGTGTAGAGAGTATAGAGATATTGTTATCCACTTCGGCACCAACGATGTTAGGATGAAACAGCCAGAGATCACCAAGCGCAACATAGCTTCTGCTTGTAAATCAGCTAGAAAGATGTGTCGGCATCGAGTAATTGTCTCTGGCCCCCTCCCAGTTAGGGGGAGTGATGAGCTCTACAGCAGTCTTACAACTCAATCGCTGGTTGAAAACTGTTTTCTGCCCCTCCCAAAAGATAGAATTTGTAGATAATTGGCCCTCTTTCTGATCTGCTGAGGAGTGACGGACTCCATCGTAGCTGGAGGGGTGCTCTCATCTAATCTACCAACATAGACAGGGCTCTATCTCCTCTAGCTCCACAATGAAATAGGGTGAAGGCCAGGCAGCAGGCTGTTAGCCAGCCTGCCAGCATAGTGGAGTCTGCCACGAGCACAGTCAGTGTCGTCAGCTCAGCTATGACCATTGAGACCGTGTCTGTGCCTCGACCTAGGTTGGGCAAAACTAAACATGGCGGTGTTCGCCTTAGAAATCTCACTAGGATTAAAACCTTCTCCATTCCTGTCATGATTGAAAGAGATCGTGATACCTCACATCTCAAAATAGGGCTACTTAATATTAGATCCCTTTCTTCAAAGGCAATTATAGTCAATTAACTAATCACTGATCATAATCTTGATGTGATTGGCCTGACTGAAACATGCCTTAAGCCTGATGAATTTACTGTGTTAAATGAGGCCTCACCTCCTGGCTACACTAGTGACCTTATCCCCCGTGCATCCCGCAAAGGCGGAGGTGTTGCTAACATTTATGATAGCAAATTTCAATTTACGAAAAAAAATGACGTTTTCGTCTTTTGAGCTTCTAGTCATGAAATCTATGCAGCCTACTCAATCACTTTTTATAGCTACAGTTTACAGGCCACTTGGGCCATATACAGCGTTCCTCACAAAGTTCCCTGAATTCCTATCGGACCTTGTAGTCATAGCAGATAATATTCTAATCTTTGGAGACTTTAATAATCACATGGAAAAGTCCACAGACCCACTACAAAAGTCTTTCGGAGCCATCATCGACTCAGTGGGTTTTGTCCAACATGTCTCTGGACCCACTCACTATCACAGTCATACTCTGGACCTAGTTTTGTCCCATGGAATAAATGTTGTGGATCTTAATGTTTTTCCTCATAATCCTGGACGATCGGACCACCATTTTATTATGTTTGCAATTGCAACAAATAATGTGCTCAGACCCCAACCAAGGAACATCAAAATCGTGCTATAAATTCACAGAAAACAAAAGATTCCTTGATGTCCTTCCAGAATCCCTCTGTCTACCCAAGGACGCCAGAGGACAAAATCAGTTAACCACCTAACTGAGAAACTCAATTTAACCTTGCATGATACCTAAATGCAGTTGCACCCTAAAACTAAAAACATTTCTCATAAGAAACTAGCTCCCTGGTACACAGAAAATACCCGAGCTCTGAAGCAAGCTTCCAGAAAATTGGAACGGAAATGGCGCCACACCAAACTGGAAGTCTTCAGACTAGCTTGGAAAGACAGTACCGTGCAGTACCGAAGAGCCCTTACTGCTGCTCGATCATCCTATTTTTCCAACTTAATTGAGGAAAATAAGAACAATCCGAATTTCCTTTTTGATACTGTCGCAAAGCTAACTAAAAAGCAGCATTCCCCGAGAGAGGATGGCTTTCACTTTAGCAGTGATAAATTCATGAACTTCCTTGAGGAAAAGATTATGATTATTAGAAAGCAAATTACGGACTCTTTAAATCTGCATATTCCTTCAAATCTCAGTTGTCCTTAGTCTGCACAATCTGTCAGGACCTAGGATCAAGAGAGATGCTCAAGTGTTTTAGTACTATATCTCTTGACACAATGATGAAAATAATCATGGCCTCTAAACCATCAAGCTGCATACTGGACCCTATTCCAACTAAACTACTGAAAGAGCTGCTTCCTGTGCTTGGCCCTCCTATGTTGAACATAATAAACGGCTCTCTATCCACCGGATGTTTACCAAACTCACTAAAAGTGGCAGTAATAAAGCCTCTCTTGAAAAAGCCAAACCTTGACCCAGAAAATATAAAAAACTATCGGCCTATATCGAATCTTCCATTCCTCTCAATTTTTTTTGAAAAGGCTGTTGCGCAGCAACTCACTGCCTTCCTGAAGACAAACAATGTATACAAAATGCTTCAGTCTGGTTTTAGACCACATCATAGCACTGAGACGGCACTTGTGAAGGTGGCAAATGACATTTTAATGGCATCGGACCGAGGCTCTGCATCTGTCCTCGTGCTCCTAGACCTTAGTGCTGCTTTTGATACCATCAATCACCACATTCTTTTGGAGAGATTGGAATCCCAAATTGGTCTACACAGACAAGTTCTGGCCTGGTTTAGATCTTATCTTTTGGAAAGATATCAGTTTGTTTCTGTGAATGGTTTGTCCTCTGACAAATCAACTGTAAATTTTGGTGTTCCTCAAGTTTCCATTGTAGGACCACTATTGTTTTCACTATATATTTTACCTCTTGGGGATGTTATTCGAAAACATAATGTTAACTTTCGCTGCTATGCGGATGACACACAGCTATACATTTCAATGAAACATGGTGATGCCCCAAAATTGCCCTTGCTAGAAGCATGTGTTTCAGACATAAGGAAGTGGATGGCTGCAAACTTTCTACTTTTAAACTCGGACAAAACAGATGCTTGTTCTAGGTCCCAAGAAACAAAGAGATCTTCTGTTGAATCTGACAATTAATCTTAATGGTTGTACAGTCGTCTCAAATAAAACTGTGAAGGACCTCTGCGTTACTCTGGACCCTGATCTCTCTTTTGAAGAACATATCAAGACCATTTCAAGGACAGCTTTTTTCCATCTACGTAAAATTGCAAAAAACAGAAAGTTTCTGTCCAAAAATGATGCAGAAAAATTATTCCATGCTTTTGTCACTTCTAGGTTAGACTACTGCAATGCTCTACTTTCCGGCTACCCGGATAAAGCACTAAATAAACTTCAGTTAGTGCTAAATACAGCTGCTAGAATCCTGACTCAAACCCAAAAATTTGATCATATTACTTCAGTGCTAGCCTCCCTACACTGGCTTCGTGTCAAAGCAAGGGCTGATTTCAAGGTTTTACTGCTAACCTACAAAGCATTACATGGGCTTGCTTCTATCTATCTCTCTGATTTGGTCCTGCCGTACATACCTACACGTACGCTATGGTCACAAGACGCAGGCCTCCTAATTGTCCCTAGACTTTCTAAGCAAACAGCTGGAGGCAGGGCTTTCTCCTATAGAGATCCATTTTTATGGAACGGTCTGCCTAACCATGTCAGAGACGCAAACTCGGTCTCAACCTTTAAGTCTTTACTGAAGACTCATCTCTTCAGTGGGTCATATGATTGAGTGTAGTCTGGCCCAGGAGTGGGAAGGTGAACGGAAAGGCTCTGGAGCAACGAACCGCCCTTGCTGTCTCTGCCTGGCCGGTTCCCCTCTTTCCACTGGGATTCTCTGCCTCTAACCCTAATACAGGGGATGAGTCACTGGCTTACTGGGGCTCTCTCATGACGTCCCTGGAAGGGGTGCGTCACCTGAGTGGGTTGATTCACTGATGTGGTCATCCTGTCTGGGTTGGCGCCTCCCACTTGGGTTGTGCCATGGCGGAGATCTTTGTGGGCTATACTCAGCCTTGTCTCAGGATGGTAAGTTGGTGGTTGAAGATATCCCTCTCGTGGTGTGGGGGCTGTGCTTTGGCAAAGTGGGTGGGGTTATATCCTTCCTGTTTGGCCCTGTCCTGGGGTGTCCTCGGATGGGGCCACAGTGTCTCCTGACCCCTCCTGTCTCAGCCTCCAGTATTTATGCTGCAGTAGTTTATGTGTCGGGGGGCTAGGGTCAGTTTGTTATATCTGGAGTACTTCTTCTGTCCTATTCGGTGTCCTGTGTGAATCTAAGTGTGCGTTCTCTAATTCTCTTCTTCTCTCTTTCTTTCTCTCTCGGAGGACCTGAGCCCTAGGACCATGCCCCAGGACTATCTGACATGATGACTCCTTGCTGTCCCCAGTCCACCTGGCCGTGCTGCTGCTCCAGTTTCAACTGTTCTGCCTTATTATTCGACCATGCTGGTCATTTATGAACATTTGAACATCTTGGCCATGTTCTGTTATAATCTCCACCCGGCACAGCCAGAAGAGGACTGGCCACCCCACATAGGCTGGTTCCTCTCTAGGTTTCCTCCTAGGTTTTGGCCTTTCTAGGGAGTTTTTCCTAGCCACCGTGCTTCTACACCTGCATTGTTTGCTGTTTGGGGTTTTAGGCTGGGTTTCTGTACAGAACTTTGAGATATCAGCTGATGTACGAAGAGCTATATAAATAAATTTGATTTGATTTAGTGTAGTGTATTGTACTGTAGTATACTGTAGTGTAGTGTATTGAACTTTACTGTAGTGTTATGAACTGTGGTGTAGTGTAGTGTACTGTAGTGTACTATAGTGTAGTGTACTGTAGTGTAGTGTATTGTACTGTAGTGTACTGTAGTATACTGTAGTGTAGTGTAGTGTACAGTAGTATACTGTAGTGTACTATAGTATACTATAGTATACTGTAGTATACTTTAGTGTAGTGTATTGAACTGTACTGTAGTGTTATGAACTGTACTGTAGTGTATTGTACTGTAGTGTAGTGTATTGTACTGTACTGTACTGTAGTATACTGTATTGCACTGTAGTGTACTGTAGTGTAGTGTATTTTACTGTAGTATACTTTAGTGTACTGTAGTATAGTGTATTGTACTGTAGTATACTGTAGTGTAGTGTATTGTACTGTAGTGTACTGTAGTATACTGTAGTGTACTGTAGTATACTGTAGTGTAGTGTATTGCACTGTACTGTGGTATACTGTATTGTACTGTGGTATACTGTAGTGCAGTGTATTGTACTGTTATGTACTGTAGTATACTGTAGTGTATTATACTGTAGTGTACTGTATTGTAGTGTATTGTACTGTAGTATACTGCAGTGTAGTGTAGTGTACAGTAGTATACTGTAGTGTACTGTCGTATACTGTAGTGTAGTGTAGTGTACTGTAGTATACTGTAGTATACTGTATTGTACTGTACTGTACTGTACTGTAGTGTAGTGTAGTGTACTGTAGTATACTGTAGTGTAGTGTATTGTAGTGTACTGTAGTGTAGTGTAGTGTATTGTATTATACCATAGTGTAGTGTATTGCTCTGTACTGTAGTGTACTGTAGTGTAGTGTTATGAACTGTAGTGGGCTGTACTCTAGTGTAGTGTAGTGTAGTGTAGTGTATTGTAGTGTACTGTAGTGTAGCGTATTGTAGTGTACTGTAGTGTAGTGTAGTGTAGTGATTTGTAGTGTAGTGTAGTGTAGTGTAGTTTATTGTAGTAAACTGTAGTGTATTGTATTGTAGTGTAGTGTATTGTAGTGTACTGTAGTGTAGTGTAGTGCACTGTAGTGTACTGTAGTATACTGTAGTGTACTGTAGTATACTGTAGTGTAGTGTATTGTACTGTACTGTGGTATACTGTATTGTACTGTAGTATACTGTTTTGTAGTGTATTGTCCTGTTATGTACTGTAGTATACTGTAGTGTATTATACTGTAGTGCACTGTAGTATACTGTATTGTACTGTAGTTTAGTGTAGCATACTGTAGTGTACTGTAGTATACTGTAGTGTAGTGTAGTGTACTGTAGTATACTGTATTGTATTGTACTGTATTGTAGTGTACTGTAGTGTAGTGTAGTGTAGTGTATTGTAGTGTACTTTAGTGTATTGTTTTGTACTGTAGTGTACTGTACTGTAGTGTAGTGTATTGTAGTATACTGTAGTGTAGTGTTATGAACTGTAGTGTGCTGTGCTCTACTGTAGTGTATTGTAGTATACTGTGGTGTAGTGTACTGTAGTGTAGTGTAGTGTAGTATACTGTAGTGTAGTGTATTGTATTGTACTGTAGTGCAGTGTAGTTTATTGTAGTGTAATGTAGTGTAGTGTAGTGCACTGTAGTGTAGTGTACTGTAGTATACTGTAGTGTACTGTAGTATACTGTAGTGTAGTGTATTGTACTGTACTGTAGTATACTGTATTGTACTGTAGTATACTGTAGTGTAGTGTATTGTCCTGTTATGTACTGTAGTATACTGTAGTGTATTATACTGTAGTGTACTGTAGTATACTGTATTGTACTGTAGTGTAGTGTATTGTACTGTAGTGTACTGTAGTATACTGTAGTGTAGTGTAGTGTACTGTAGTATATTGTATTGTATTGTACTGTATTGTAGTGTACTGTAGTGTAGTGTATTGTAGTGTACTGTTGTGTAGTGTAGTGTATTGTAGTGTACTGTAGTGTAGTGTATTGCTCCATACTGTAGTGTGCTGTAGTATACTGTAGTGTAGTGTAGTGTACTGTAGTGTAGTGTATTGTAGTGTACTGTAGTGTATTGTAGTGTACTGTAGTGTAGTGTATTGTAGTGTACTGTATTGTAGTGTACTGTAGTGTAGTGTATCGTAGTATACTGTAGTGTAGTGTTGTGTAGTGTACTGTACTGTAGTGTAGTGTAGTTTAGTGTAGTGTACTGTAGTGTAGTGTATTGTAGTGTACTGTAGTGTAGTGCACTGTAGTGTAGTGTAGTATACTGTACTGTAGTGTATTGTATTGTACTGTAGTGCAGTGTATTTTAGTGTAGTGTAGTGTAGTGTAGTGTAGTGTAGTGCATTGTAGTATACTTTAGTGTATTGTTTTGTACTGTAGTGTACTGTACTGTAGTGTAGTGTATTGTAGTATACTGTAGTGTAGTGTAGTGTTATGAACTGTAGTGTGCTGTGCTCTACTGTAGTGTATTGTAGTATACTGTAGTGTAGTGTACTGTAGTGTAGTGTACTGTAGTGTACTGTAGTGTAGTGTATTGTAGTATACTGTGGTGTAGTGTACTGTAGTGTAGTGTACTGTAGTGTAGTGTAGTATGCTGTAGTGTAGTGTATTGTAGTGTGCTGTAGTGTAGTGTAGTGTATTGTAGTATACTTTAGTGTATTGTTTGTATTATAGTGTACTGTACTGTAGTGTAGTGTATTGTAGTATACTGTAGTGTAGTGTATTTTACTGTAGTACACTGTAGTGTAGTGTATTGCTCTGTAGTGTAGTGTGCTGTACTCTGCTGTAGTGTACTGTAGTGTAG
>NW_026999920.1:0-9421 GCF_036934945.1 Oncorhynchus masou masou
AGTATCCTTTTTGGGGTCTCTACTGTGGTACTGGAACAATGTCGATCCTTGCTGGCGCCCATACTTCAGGGCTAAACTGGAAGAACCTTTACAAGGCCTGCGCCTGATGGTTTATTTTGGAGGATGTTTACTCTCAATTTCTGCCGTTTTTCGCTTATGGCATAGTTTGGGTTTGTATTGCTGCTGAGGTCCTTATCTGAAAGATCAACCTGGTAAAAATGTTTGTTTGGCAATTTAACTTCCTGGTTAAATCAAATGAGACAAGGACACCCAATCAGTTAAGATTGGTTGAATATTATAAAGTGTCAACCAGTTGTTACAGATGTGAGAAAAAGTGTAGATTCTATCACAAGAGGTGATTTAACCCTGAAAACTGAAATCACATGGGATTACAGCAAAGCGCGGTGCTTCCGTCACCCAAAGCGCGGGATTTCCGCTGTAAACAAAGGAGAATGGCTTGTCTCTGTTTATTATCTTAGCTTCTAATGCAGGGGTTCTTAAACTTTTTCAGCCTGGGACCCAAATTAGAAATGTTGTGTTTTCCTGGGACTCAAAGCTGAGAGAAAATATGCAACTATATGTAAATATCGGTACATTTCATTGCCCTTATGCAGAAAGCAAATGCAATATAGACAAAAACAAATAACAATTAAATAAAATATTCAATTAAATATATATTCATGTTTATTTTCCACCATTAAAAACTCTTACATAACGACAGGTTTCCACTAGACAGTTAAGTACAATAAATAATTGTAATTCTGAACTGGAACAAACTGATTGATCACATCACACAGATTAGTAACAGAACGCACACATAGGCTTTTTGATAGTGCGACCCTAAGTAACAGTACAGATGAAACATTATCAGGCCTACTGTACTTCTTATTGTAGAAATTATTGTTAAAAGAAAATCTAGGTTGGAACTGATGTTGTTTAAAATACAATACATATTTTTTATTCTGAACTAGAATAAACTGATTGAACACATCAGACAGATGACGACCAGGTAATACACACACAGTCCTAATGAGAGGTGTGTGGCTGGTTGAAGTTTTCAACAAGCTTGTCTATTCTGGGCTCAGTTTTTGACAGTGCAACATAGAGGTCATACTCAGCAATGAGGTCGTTTCTGCACTTGTTCTTTAAGTATGTCAGAGTTGAGAACCCTGACTCGCATAGGTACAGTGCCTTGCGAAAGTATTCGGCCCCCTTGAACTTTGCGACCTTTTGCCACATTTCAGGCTTCAAACATAAAGATATAAAACTGTATTTTTTGTGAAGAATCAACAACAAGTGGGACACAATCATGAAGTGGAACGACATTTATTGGATATTTCAAACTTTTTAACAAATCAAAAACTGAAAAAATTGGGCGTGCAAAATTATTCAGCCCCTTTACTTTCAGTGTCAGCAAACTCTCTCCAGAAGTTCAGTGAGGATCTCTGAATGATCCAATGTTGACCTAAATGACTAATGATGATAAATACAATCCACCTGTGTGTAATCAAGTCTCCGTATAAATGCACCTGCACTGTGATAGTCTCAGAGGTCCGTTAAAAGCGCAGAGAGCATCATGAAGAACAAGGAACACACCAGGCAGGTCCGAGATACTGTTGTGAAGAAGTTTAAAGCCGGTTTGGATACAAAAAGATTTCCCAAGCTTTAAACATCCCAAGGAGCTCTGTGCAAGCGATAATATTGAAATGGAAGGAGTATCAGACCACTGCAAATCTACCAAGACCCGGCCGTCCCTCTAAACTTTCAGCTCATACAAGGAGAAGACTGATCAGAGATGCAGCCAAGAGGCCCATGATCACTCTGGATGAACTGCAGAGATCTACAGCTGAGGTGGGAGACTCTGTCCATAGGACAACAATCAGTCGTATATTGCACAAATCTGGCCTTTATGGAAGAGTGGCAAGAAGAAAGCCATTTCTTAAAGATATCCATAAAAAGTGTCATTTAAAGTTTGCCACAAGCCACCTGGGAGACACACCAAACATGTGGAAGAAGGTGCTCTGGTCAGATGAAACCAAAATTGAACTTTTTGGCAACAATGCAAAACGTTATGTTTGGCGTAAAAGCAACACAGCTCATCACCCTGACCACACCATCCCCACTGTCAAACATGGTGGTGGCAGCATCATGGTTTGGGCCTGCTTTTCTTCAGCAGGGACAGGGAAGATGGTTAAAATTGATGGGAAGATGGATGGAG
Organism: Oncorhynchus masou masou; assembly: GCF_036934945.1. Taxonomy (NCBI): domain Eukaryota; kingdom Metazoa; phylum Chordata; class Actinopteri; order Salmoniformes; family Salmonidae; genus Oncorhynchus; species Oncorhynchus masou. Next base: position 2,219 of record NW_026999920.1, read on the forward strand.
CCAAATACAGGACCATTCTGGAAGAAAACCTGATGGAGTCTGCAAAAGACCTGAGACTGGGACGGAGATTTGTCTTCCAACAAGACAATGATCCAAAACATAAAGCAAAATCTACAATGGAATGGTTCAAAAATAAACATATCCAGGTGTTAGAATGGCCAAGTCAAAGTCCAGACCTGAATCCAATCGAGAATCTGTGGAAAGAACTGAAAACTGCTGTTCACAAATGCTCTCCATCCAACCTCACTGAGCTCAAGCTGTTTTGCAAGGAGGAATGGGAAATAATTTCACTCTCTCGATGTGCAAAACTGATAGAGACATACCCCAAGCGACTTACAGCTGTAATCGCAGCAAAAGGTGGCGCTACAAAGTATTAACTTAAGGGGGCTGAATAATTTTGCACGCCCAATTTTTCAGTTTTGATTTGTTAAAAAAGTTTGAAATATCCAATAAATGTCGTTCCACTTCATGATTGTGTCCCACTTGTTGATTCTTCACAAAAGAATACAGTTTTATATCTTTATGTTTGAAGCCTGAAATGTGGCAAAAGGTCGCAAAGTTCAAGGGGGCTGAATACTTTCGCAAGGCACTGTATGTGGTACCAAACTGGATCAGAACATCTACTGTTTCCCAGTCAGGCAGGAGGCCGCTTCCTGCTGTAGATGAGCAACCCAGAACTGTGTGAGTGTTTGCCTCAAAAAGCATCTTGCATCAATCAGTTTATTCCAGTTAAGAAAACAACTTATTACTTGTATTTTAACAGCAACAGTTCCAACGTAGACTAGTTTTCAATAATTTCTACAGTAAGATGTACAGTAGGCCTGATAATCTTTCATCTTCATCTGTACTGTTACTAAGGGTTGCACCATCAGTATGCCGCTAATAAATAAAACCTTCCATTCACGAGGCTGTGTAACTTACAAGGCCACAGGATTGTTTGAAAGCGAAACTCACATCTACTACTATGAGAGTTAGTACTCCCTTATTTCTGCTTATCATCCATCGCCTGTTATAAAATTACAACAATGCCTTGCTAGCTGACTTACTTTTCTACTGCTGAAGCACGGTTTCCTGAAGCATTCTGCCCTGTTCTGAAAAAACTCCCTGGGTTTACCATCATGCTGTCTGTTTGGGTCAGGACTTGTCGTTTGACTAATGTGTTGGTTTTGAGAGACTCATTACTAACGTTAAGCACTTCCCCTCACAAAACACATTGTGGACGCTCCTCGTTATTTCTCAAAGTTTGTATGAAAGAGAAACTCATCCCTGTATTTGTGTTTCATGAGAATTCAGCTCAGACAGAACTTGTGGCTAGCATGAGTACATTTGATGGTAGCGGTGAGTGATGGAGAGTGGGAATGACAAGTCAGTGGCTGACAGGGCATCATCTGCTGCTGAACAACAGCATGGCATCGTGTGTCGTGGGTGATCTTCAAGAAAACTGCTGAAAAGATCAGGTGAACCGCGAAGCACACGAGCATCTCCCTCTCACGCAGTTGCCAAACTGAGCAGAGACCACTGCTAGGCAGAGAGCACACTGAACAGAGAGCACAGATGCACTTGGCCAAATTACTTGGCCTCATAAACAGAACAAGTTCCACAGACATGTGACTAACAGAAATGGAATAATGTCCTTGTTCCTGAACAAAGGGGTCAGAAATCCAAGTAACAGTCAGTATCTGGTGTGGCCACCAGCTGCATTAAGTACTGAGTGCATCTCCCTCCTCATGGACTACACCAGATTTGCCAGTTCTTGCTGTGAGATGTTACCTCTTTCCACCAAGGCACCTGCAGAGTTCCCAGGACATTTCTGGGGGATTGGCTCTAACCCTCACGTCCAATCCAACAGGTCCCAGATGTGCTCAATTGGATTGAGATCCGGGCTCTTAAGCTGGCCATAGCAGAACACTGACATTCCTGTCTTGCAGGAAATCACACACAGAGCGAGCAGTATGGCTGGTGGCAGTGTCAATGGTTGGAGGGTCATGTCAGGATGAGCCTGCAGGAAGGGCACCACATGAGGGAGGAGGATGTCTTCCCTGTCTCCCCTTGATAAATGTTTAATGTTTCTCAATGCCCAATGCCCAATTTGGATACCATAAAAGATAAAATAAGTTGATACCTGATTTTCGTTTTGGTTTTCAGCTATAAAAATTACAAAACTATTAATTTCCTCGTTTTGGCATTGCTGAGATGAAAGGAAATAGGAATTATCCATAAGCACTACGGACCGGGTCTCCTGATCATTTCATGTTTGGTTAATGATATTTGTCCCTCATGAGACACTGTAGGCGTGGAAGCTTGAGCAACTCATCCACGCCTTTATTTCATCCCGTCTGGACTATTGTAATGCCCTTTTTGTTGGCGCATCTGCACAAGTGCCTAAACAGGTTACAATATGTCCAGAACTGTGATGCACATGTCCTCACCCACACCATAAGCACATTACTCCAGTGCTGTTCAACCTCCACTGGCTCCCCATATGCTCACAAATCGACTACAAAATCCTGGTTCACACCTACCAAGCTATCCACAACTCTGGACCAAAGTACCTGTCTGACCTCATTCTACCCTCCTGCCCCACACACCCTTCGCTCCTCCAGAGTTCGTCTCCCCGCAGCAGACTAAAAACTATGGGTGACGGTTTTCAGCTGTGCTACTCCACAGTTGTGGACGCACTTCCAGACACTATTAGGGCTGCAGAATCTCTGACCTCCTTTAAGGCACAGCTCAAGACCGTGCTGTTCAGAAAAGCTTTCAAGGACCTCTGCTAATTCTGTTCTCATGTTCTCTGGATCTGGGGCCTGTTGCACAAAAGTAGAATTAAGACATCCGGGATAAATGACTCAGCTGAGCTCAATGAAGCCAAAACATGTGCGTCCAGGCTTAATTGGTTGCACAAAGACCAAGCCAGGATGAGCAGACACGGATTCATTAAGCCAGAGTGAAACCAATCCTGGATAGGTGCGCGCTCACGGCTCACTCAAATAGACCCCGCCACAGATCACAGATTAACTGATTTACCATGGCAACTAGAGCCGCGTACTTTTCCCAGTCAGGAAGCACAAATCCTGTGGAGGCATACGAGGAGGTAAAGATATAATTAAGAAGAAAGGCAACACCGCCACAGTGATAAAGCAAAGAGAAAAAGCGTGGCAAAGTATTGCAGACCGCCTGGTGCGTAAGTAGTGCTGAATTACACACTCACCGCTCCGCTGAAACATCACAATTACAATTCAAATATTTAATTCACATCTCCAAAAATGCAGTTGTACTGTAATTATGAAACGGTTAAATTTTTAATTGAAATGCACTGCAGATATGAGTGAAATTGTGTAAAGTAACTCCATCACACTGTATAAAGCTATGATAAATTTTTTGATATTTTTACTGAAAACAAGACAAAATACCAAGTAATTTTTTGCAGTGTGACTCCATTAAATGTGTGTGTGTGTGTGTGTGTGTGTGTGTGTAGATTAAACATGAACGGGCCAAAACGGACATGGCAGCAGGTCAAAATCAAATACAAGAACATTCTGCAGAATGGTATGGTCCCTGACTAATATTTAACAAAGCACAAGCATATATTGTACCCAGAAGGTGCCTGCTCACACATTGTCTGTACTGTTTTAGCAGTGAAAAAGAATACCCACAGACAAGGCACGGGTGGTGGGTCACCAAAGGCTGACCTTACCCCAGCAGAGGACATGGCCTTGGAGCTAAATAAAGGCAGGCCCGTCTTAGAGGGGATCCCTGGGGGAAAGAGACGAGCATAGGTTCCTCCCAAGATGCCACCCGCTTCATTCAAGGTATGTCCTTCCATCTCTACATGGGATACAACCACATTCATATTGAATCAATTTGGACTGTCTGACTTTGGTTTACCTATTGCCTTGCAGTGTCTGGCAGCACTGTGTTCCTGTTAGAGCCACCAGCACAAGCACCAGACGATGCTGATCCAGTGAGTACTCCATCAAAGGCATACTGTAGGCCTGGCATGTCTTGTCTACCAGCTTCAATATGAATCCGATTAAATGTGATAGGGTGAAGGCCCCAGTGCAGCAGCAACAGCACATGATGGAGACGATGATGAGGAGGAGACCATCTCTCTGGATTCCAGAAGGCATGAGGTATCATGTTAAGACTGTGAAAGTACTATTTACTCTACAATGGTGAGAGTCCTCATCAAAATCAAAAAATCAAATTTATTTTACAGGACCCAGATGCTATACAGTGGGAAAACCAGCCTGGCAACATAGTGCGTATTAATAAAGGACACCACATCCTGCCAAATTCCAGCTCGCTAATTGTATTGTGTTCACAGAGCTCACAAGCTATCAGAAAGTTGTATGGCAACCACCTCCGGCGCCAAATAGAACTGGCAGACATAGACATTCAGTACAAGAAGAAAAAGATGGAAAATCTTGCACTGGAGTCCGAAATAAAAAGAGGACAATTAGGAAACTGGACCTTGAAATAAAAAAACTTGAGAGGGGAGGTGAGATATGCCTTCAATGTACACTGTATGCTAACTGTAACACAAATGTATTAATCATTATTTTTCTTTCCTCCCCCAGCTCCAAGAAAGATGACACAGCTCAAAATAAAAATTAGGTATATTCTCGTAAAGTCAAGTGAGCCATGACATGAGCTCTTATTGAGCACACAGGACGGTGGCATCTTTCTAAAGTTTTTTTTTTTCCCAGCAATCAGTACAACCAAGTCATCGTTATAAGACATCGCCCTCTTTTGCCCACCCCCAGCACCAGGTGTGGCCCACTAGCCTATGAAGGCCCAAAATTGTGTGTTCCTTTCTGCTCTGACAATGGCATGCCCATTCGTGCGAGATGTGGTGGATGAAGAAGCACTTGTGCTGAGGAGAGCCTTCAGGCGAAAAGGGTCTTCAGGGACGGATTTGGACCCACTGGCCTTCCCTGATGACCATCTATATGAAAGTCTGGGTTTTCTGCAGATGTGGCATCAGGTATCTATGCAGACTACTGGGTCCCAGGGATTCGCACCGCACTGCGGAGCCATGCACTGAGTGTGGAGCAAATGGTTTGTGTGGCCTTGCGCTTTTGCTAGTGGAGCCTTCTCATGTGATGGGGGATGCAGAACAGCTGAACAAGGCCACAATTTACCGCAATGAAGTGTGTCTGGCTATCAAAGCATTAGCAGATGTCTTCATCTCCTTCCCTGTACAGAAGACTCTGTGACATCAAAGAGGAGTTCTATAGGATTGCAGGTAAGAGGATCTACAAATTACAGGACAACTGTTAACTACATAGTAGGATACTCATTACTTTGTGTGACAGGTTTCCCCAATGTCATTGGTGCAGTGGACTGCACACACATAAGGATAAAAGCCCCTCAGGTGCCCATGAGGCCGATTTTGTGAATAGGAAATCCTTTCACAGCATTAATGTTCAGGTGAACATAACTTTTTGATATTGTCCATTGACGAACACTCTGCATTGCCAGTGATGTGCATTGATTGGTGTAATATTCCTCATCTTATGATTTCAGATGGTCTGCAATGCTGACTGTGTGATCAGCAATGTTGTGGCAAAATGGCCTGGCTCAGTCCATGACTCCAGAATCTTTCGGACCTCTGAAATCTATCACAAGGTAAGCCACACAACCCCTATTTATAACCATCATGGCTGTGTCAAGAATATCACTGTGTTTATGAGGTAGTAATGATGAGATTTTGTGTTGACAGGTGAATTCTCTGGTGTGTTGCTGGGAGACAGGGGGTATGGCTGCCAGCCTTTTCTCCTGACACCTTTCACAGACCCCCAGGAAGCACAGCAGGCCTACAACCATGCCCATGCCAGGACCAGGGCCAGAGTTGAAATGACCTTTGGCCTCCTGAAGGCACGCTTTCACTGCCTTCACAAATTAAGGGTCAGCCCTGTTAGGGCATGTGATATTACTGTGGCTTGTGCTGTCCTCCACAATGTGGCCTGCCTGAGGAAGGAGAGGGCCCCCAGAGTGCCACCAGCCATGGACTGGGACAATCCGGCAATCTTCCCTGATGACGACAGTGGTCGGCTGCTGAGGGACCAATATGTGTTGAATTATTTTAGTTAGTATGTGTGCTTTCAATTTTGGTTAAATATGTCCTGCGGTGGCAGAGGAATTTGGGTTTTTTGGGTTCGTTTTTGACAGATTTGGCCTCTTATGATGTTTGTGCGGTATACTGTGTGTAATACAAGGCTGCAGGGAGGCTACTGCATCCATTCATTTGTCTGTTCAGTTGATGTGTATGGATTTGTCCTGCATTTATTTTAGTGTGCAGACATGTGCAGGAGTGTGTTATATACAGACCTTTGAATGTGTATGTGTCATTTTGTATAATATGCTTGGATTCTGTGCTTTCCATCTTGTAGAGTCACTGTGACTTCAGTTTGAAGGAGCTGATGGTTTACCTGCTTTGTTTGTCCTTATTCAATAAAGGAACATAATGTTACACATTGTGTTTTTATATTAATATGGAATTTGTTTATATGACAGAGTACTAGGGCCACACCGAAGAAAAAGGATAAAGTCATACATTTATGAGAGCTGGATTCTTTCTGCAGAAAAGCTACATATTGTTTTTACAGTTTTGATACTAATGACAATGTGATACTTAATATTCTGGCACATCAGCATGTCTTTGTTTATGAAACCATACTGAAGTACAATTTCACGAAATGCCCCACATCTGTCATTTTAACTGTCCTCCTTTAAAACAACTGGTTACAATATTATGACTTGTGTTTTTTCCCCCTCTGTGGCCCTAATATTCTATCATTTTATATATAGCCTTATAGTCTATGGGAAACTAAATTATCTAATGATAGCAACATCTAAAAATCATTTTTTATCCAAAATCATTGAAATTAATGATCACAAACGTTTAATAACAGTGGGTCTAGTTATGTGATAACAATGTATAGTGAGCAGTGAAATAACTATTGGTTTCCATTTGTGGTGACTGCTGACTGACATTAGGGATGAGATTAAATAGATCCTGGAATTTAGCCTGGTCTGGAACAGGCTAGCTCCACAGAATAAATCTCCATGGTAATTTATACCATAACATATCCTCCTGCCACCTATCCATCTTTAGTGCAACCGGATTAATGGATCAATTGAGCCAGGATCACCAAGATATCCTGGCTTAATCCCTTATCCTAGTTTTGTGCAACAGGCCCC
>NW_026999921.1:0-9416 GCF_036934945.1 Oncorhynchus masou masou
GGCGTCTGCACTTCCTTGTATTTTAGTCTTCTTTTTCATTTTCTTCTTTAAAATATTTATGTATCTCATTTTGCTCTTGCTTCCGTCATCTTTTTTTGATTCTCTTTTTAAAAATCTTAATTTATCTCATGTTGCTCTTTCTTGCATTGTGTACACTGAAAATTTGTTTCTGCTTTTATGTCTGAAGCAGATTGAATTTGAAAAACACAGCAGATAATTTCAAAAACAGAAGTGGGAACTAGGGTAAGGCCTGGATTCCCTTTATTTGTCCGGTGTCCTTGGTGGCCTTGTTTGGAATTACATACCTTAACCTCTTACATCTATGGGGGCGCTATTTCATTTTTGGATGAAAAACGTTCCCGTTTTAAACAAGATATTTTGTCACAAAAAGATGCTCGACTATGCATATAATTGCTACCGTTCGAAAGAAAACACTCTGACGTGTCCAGAAATACAAAGATCTTCTCTGTGCGTGCCCTATAACGTGAGCTTCAGGCAAAACCAAGATGAGATGGCATCCAGGAAATGACAAGGATTTTTGAGGCTCTGTTTTCCATGGTCTCCTTATATGGCTGTGAACGCAAGAGGAATGAGTCAACCCTTTCTGTCGTTTCCCCAAGGTGTCTGCAGCATTGTGACGTATTTGTGGGCAGATCATTGGAAGATTGACCATAACAGACCACATTTACCACGTGTCCGCCCGGTGTCCTGCGCCGAAATTGGTGCGCAAAAGTCACCTGCCAGTATTTTTCCATGCGATACAGAGAGTAAAGCAAGCTTCCACGAACTGCATGTCAATGAAGAGATATGTGAAAAAACACCTTGAGGACTGATTCCAAACAACGTTTGCCATGTTTCGGTCGATATTATGTAGTTAATCCGGAAAAAGTTTTACGTTGTAGGTGACTGCATTTTCGGTTCGTTTCGGTAGCCAGACGCAATGTAGAAAACGGAACGATTTCTCCTACACACAGACGCTTTCAGGAAACACTGCGCATTTTGAGCAGAAGCATTATTTTCATTTTATTTGCGATTTTCAGAAATCGTTAACGTTGCGTTATGCTAATGAGCCTGAGGCTTTAGTCACAAACCCGGATCCGGGTTGGGGAGTTTCAAGAAGTTAAGGGAACTTTTTGACAATCACCGTATGGTTAGTGAGAAAGTCCATATTGGAAATGTACAGTCCCTTACTAGACGTCCGAAAACATTTTTAAAATTCGGGGACGGCGTCGGGCCGAGCGGCAGGGCCAGACCTACCGGGAAGTCATCAAATGAACTTTGTCGGACATTCGGTTTTCGTTTTATAAAATAATCAAATTTTGGTCCATTTTCCGCTATGCCGGAAGATCCCACAAGAGGGCATAAGCAATCATATTGCTATTGGACAAAACATCCCGAATCACGACGGGCCATATCTCGAAAACTGAAAATATTTTGAAGCCGAAACTTGGTGAGCATAGGTTTGGCATAATGGGCAGATGGCCCCGAACAAGATGGCGTCTAGGCCTCAACGGTTTTTGAGTTATGGCCATATTTCTGGGATTAAAGGTCCAAAATGAAAATAGAGAAATTATTTTCACTTCACGTCAAAGTCAAGGAGCCTCCGGTGTCAATAAAAAAAAAATCAGCCATTTATCTATCGTCATTTAAGAGAAATCGTACGATGACCAGTTTGTGATGTTCAGATATAGGTGTTTTTTTTTCAACGGTTACAGATCCAGTTGCAGGGTGTTCATACGAATATTTTTAAAGTGTGCTGCGGAGCTCTGCGACATTTCTGTGATTTTCTATGATTTTCTGAAATAACACACACTCACTAAACCCTCCGTAAATAACTCAGTTCTTAACGTAAAGACTTAAAACTCAGGATTCTGTAAAGGCATACCCCAATGAGGATATGAGTTTATTTATAGCTTCCTGTGCCAACAGGAAGTGCCTTAAATGGTGTCATAGTGGCTGTATCCAAGGGTTAAAAAGGTCAGATCTTTTCAAAACTTCATATGTGATTAAGCAACCCTCCTGAACTGTAAAATCACTCATTTCTCCCAACAGATGTCAAAGAAAAGCTCTCACACACACACACAGCAAGGATGGAGTGACAAAGCGTGGTGTTTAAAGACACAGAGAGCAGGCAATGGCATAAACATAATCCCAAGGCCGTGCCGAGTTCAACGAGATATCCCGCTTGACCGTAGCTCGCTCGGTCTAAGCGCAGCGACCATGAGAAAAATAGGCCCACAATGAAGCCTGCACCACAATGTCATTTGATTTTGGGTGACAGCGGCGGAACCGTTAGGTTTAGAAGGACAATTCAAACACAGGACTGTTCCTAAGGTCCTCCCGATCTGTGCAAGCCTAACCTTGACCGTGTGACATTAACCCTTCACAGTTAAAAGAAGGTGTTTACATAAAAACAGTGTGCATTGACTTCTCTCCCCATAGGAATACATTGCCTGCTCCCCTAAATACAACCTGGAGTCTATATGGGTTATGAATGCTGTATGAACCTGTCTTTATGACATTCCATCAGGACCACTATAAGGTCTACCTGTGTCGATTCTAAGCTTCCTGGAGCAACCGGAAGTGGTTAAATTGACCCAAAAGGTATTTGGATGTACATCACTGCCTCCAAGGTGAAAATGACTCTGCATTATTCAACCCTGTGTAAATCAGTCAATTCTCAACTTAAAGACTTAAAACTCAGGATTCTGTAGGTTTCTATGTCAATCAAGACATGTGTGTGAGTTATAGCTTCCTGTGCCAACCGGAAGTGCCATAATTGGTGTCTCAGGGGCTGTTTGGAAGGGTTAAAAAAATCAGATCTGTCCAAAACTTCATATGTGTGATTAGGCAACCCCCATGAACTGTAAATCAGTCATTTTTCCCATAAAAATTCAAAGGAAAACTAAATCACACAGATACACAACTTGGATGGAGGGACGTATTGGGGTGTGTGGAGACTGACAGTGCCTCCAATAGTTAGCTTTGTTCGAGCTAAAAAAGAACCGTCAGACCTAGAGTTCCGAAACTTTAGAATCCTGTTCTAGACCTCAGGTCGATAGTGCGTGGTGAGTTACGGCGCTCTAGAAGGTTCTCGGACCGAGAAACAGCGTCGAACATTTGCAATGACTTCAATTCATTTTGACCATTACGAAAATGGCGACATTTAGAAATGTCCCAGAGACACAAGACTAGGTGCATTGTGACCGTCTCGGCCCATAGAGACAGAACCCAACATCTCTGTCCGATAGCTCATTCAAGGACCCCGTAGCAAGGCATGGAAAAAAGTGGATTTTCAGCACCAATTAGGCTTTTACTCGGACACCAAATGACCTATCGAGCCGAAACTCGGGATTCGGGGTCGCCTCACATAGGACTACACATAATGTCCGAACTGGCCCCGCAGCTAGAAAGTAACTATGTGTTTTATGTTTTTTTTATGTTTTGTACCGAAGGCCTTGTGAATTTTGGGCCAGCTCTGAAGTATGTGATACTTGGCTCCTAAACGAGTTGGGAAAAGTGGGTTTGGTGTCAGTTTGTATCAGTTTGGTGTCAGAATGATATCAAATTGACTGATGGACGGTGACTTGCAGGTGACTCTTGTCCATTTGCAATATGTTTAAGCGGTGAGGTACCATCACCAAAAGCGACATTCTGAAATCAACCATAACGAGCAATGGAGAGGTACCAGTATCACTGCCCAGCCATCCTGAGGTCATCGGGCCAGTCAATTTGGCATTCCTGCATGATTTTTATAGCATGACAAATTGGTGATGGTGAATGCCCAGTTAACCATATGGCAAATGCACAGTGACTTTGAAAGGGTGAGAAAACATTACCAAATGGACATTCTGAAATCAACCCTAATGAGCGATGGAGAGGTACCAGAATCACTGCCCAGCCATCCCGAGTTCATCGGGCCAGTCAATTTGGCATTCCTGCACGAATTTTCAGTGACTTTGCAAAAGTGAGAAAACATTTGCAATATGTTTTAACAGTGAGGTACCATCACCAAAAGCGACATTCTGAAATCAACCCAAACGAGCGATGGAGAGGTACCAGAATCACTGCCCAGCCATCCCGAGGTCATCGGGCCAGTCAATTTGGCATTCCTGCATGATTTTTATGGCATGACAAATTGGTGATGGTGAATGCCCAGTTAACCATATGGCAAATGCACAGTGACTTTGAAAGAGTGAGAAAACATTACCAAATGGACATTCTGAAATCAACACAAACAATGGCATCACCATAGTGTCCAGACTGTGCCGAGTCCAACGAGGCGCCCCGCTTGACCGTAGCTCGCTCGGTCTGAGCGCAGCGACCATGAGAAAAATAGGCCCAATATGAAGCCTGCACCAGTACGTCATTTGATTTTGGGTGACAGCGGCGGAACCGTTAGGTTTAGAAGGACAATTCAACCACAGGAATGTTCCTAAGGTCCTCCTGATCTGTGCAAGCCTAACCTTGACCGTGTGACATTAACCCTTCACAGTTAAAAGAAGGTGTTTACATAAAAACAGTGTGCATTGACTTCTCTCCCCATAGGAATACATTGGCTGCTCCACTAAATACAACCTGGAGTCTATATGGGTTATGAATGCTGTATGAACCTGTCTTTGGTACCAGTCCATCAGGCCACTATAATGTCTACCTGTGTCGATTCTAGGCTTCCTGGACCAACCGGAAGTGCTTAAAATCACCCTAAAAGTGTATATCAATACACTGCCTGCAATTTGATGGACATAGTGCATTGAACCCTGTGTAAATCAGTCAATTCTTAACGTAAAGACTTAAAACTCAGGATTCTGTAATAGAATACCCCAATGAGGATGTGTGTTGAGTTATAGCTTCCTGTGCCAACCGGAAGTGCCATAATTGGTGTCTCATGGGCTGTTTCGAGGGGTTAAAAAAATCAGATCTTTCCAAAACTTCATATATATGATTAGGCAACCCCCATGAACTGTAAATCAGTCATTTTTCCCATAAAAATGCAAAGGAAAACTAAATCACACAGATTCACAACTTGGATGGAGGGACGTATTGGGGTGCGTAGAGACTGACAGTGCCTCCAATAGTTAGCTTTGTTCGAGCTAAAAAAGAACCGTCAGACCTAGAGTTCAAACTTTAGAAACCTGTTCTAGACCTCAGGTCGATAGTGCGTGGTGAGTTACGGCGCTCTAGAATGTTCTCGGACCGAGAAACAGCGTCGAACATTTGCAATGACTTCAATTCATTTTGACCATTATGAAAATGGCGACATTTAGAAAAGTCTCAGAGACACAAGACTAGGTGCATTGAAACCGGCTCGGCCCATAGACACGGACCCCAACGTTTCTGTCCGATAGCTCATTCAAGGACCCCGTAGCAAGGCATGGAAAAAAGTGGATTTTCAGCACCAATTAGGCTTTTACTCGGACACCAAATGACCTATCGAGCCGAAACTCGGGATTCGGGGTCGCATCACATAGGACTACACATAATGTCCGAACTGGCCCCGCAGCTAGAAAGTAACTATGTGTTTTATGTTTTTTTTATGGTTTGTACCGAAGGCGTTGTGAATTTTGGGCCAGCTCTGCAGTATGTGATACTTGGCTCCTAAACGAGTTGGGAAAAGTGGGTTTGGTGTCAGTTTGCATCAGTTTGGTGTCAGAATGATATCAAATTGACTGATGGACGGTGACTTGCAGGTGACTCTTGTCCATTAGCAATATGTTTAAGCGGTGAGGTACCATCACCAAAAGCGACATTCTGAAATCAACCCTAATGAGCGATGGAGAGGTACCAGAATCACTGCCCAGCCATCCCGAGTTCATCGGGCCAGTCAATTTGGCATTCCTGCACGAATTTTCAGTGACTTTGCAAAAGTGAGAAAACATTTGCAATATGTTTTAACTTCTTGAAACTCCCCATCCCGGATCCGGGATCGTGACTAAAGCCTCAGGCTCATTAGCATAACGCAACGTTAACGATTTCTGAAAATCGCAAATAAAATGAAAATAATGCGCCTACTCTCAAGCTTAGCCTTTTCTTAACAACACTGTCATCTCAGATTTTCAAAATATGATTTTGAACCATAGCAATTCACTAATTTGTGTAAGAGTATGCTAAGCTAGCTTAGCATTTTGAGTAGCATTTAGCACGCAACATTTTCACAAAAACCAAATAACCAAATAAATAAAATCATTTAACTTTGAAGAGCTTCGGATGTTTTCAGTGAGGAGACTCTCAGTTACATAGCAAATGTGCAGTTTTTCAAAAAAATATTATTTGTGTAGGACAAATCGCTCCGTTTTGTTCACGTTTGGCTATGAAAAAAACCTGTATACAGTTATAGCCTGAAGCTCATTAGCATAATGTAACGTTAACGATTTCTGAAAATCGCAAATAAAATGAAAATAATGCGCCTACTGTCAAGCTTAGCCTTTTCTTAACAACACTGTCATCTCAGATTTTCAAAATATGCTTTTGAACCATAGAAATTGACTAATTTGTGTAAGAGTATGCAAAGCTAGCAATGCATTTTGAATAACATGTAGCACGCAACATTTTCACAAAAACCAGATAACCAAATAAATAAAATCATTTACCTTTGAAGAGCTTCTGATGTTTTCAATGAGGAGACTCTCAGTTACATAACAAATGCGCAGTGTTTCCTGAAAGCGTCTGTGTGTAGGAGAAATCGTTCCGTTTTCCACATTGCGTCTGGCTACCGAAACGAAACGAAAATTCAGTCACCTACAACGTAAAACTTTTTCCGGATTAACTACATAATATCGACCGAAACATGGCAAACGTTGTTTGGAATCAGTCCTCAAGGTGTTTTTTCACATATCTCTTCATTGACATGCAGTTCGTGGAAGCTTGCTTTACTCTCTGTATCCCTTGGAAAAATAGTGGCAGGTGACTTTTGCGCACCAATTTCGGCGCAGGACACCGGGCGGACACGTGGTAAATGTGGTCTCTTATGGTCAATCTTCCAATGATCTGCCTACAAATACGTCACAATGCTGCAGACACCTTGGGGAAACGACAGAAAGGGCATTCTCATTCCTCTCGCATTCACAGCTATATAAGGAGACAAGGGAAAACAGAGCCTCAAAAATCCTGTTCATTTCCTGGATGCCGTCTCATCTTGGTTTTGCCTGAAGCTCACGTTCTAGGGCACGCATAGAAAATATCTTTGTATTTCTGGACACGTCAGAGTGTTTTCTTTCGAATCGTAGCAATTATATGCATAGTCGAGCATCTTTTTGTGACAAAATATCTTGTTTGAAACGGGAACGTTTTTCATCCAAAAATGAAATTGCGCCCCTAGAGTTTCAACAGGTTAACATTGAGGTACCATCACCAAAAGCGACATTCTGAAATCAACCCTAACGAGTAATGGAGAGGTACCAGTATCACTGCCCAGCCATCCCGAGGTCATCGGGCCAGTCAATTTGGCATCCCTGCACGATTTTTATAGCATGACAAATTGGTGATGGTGACTGCCCAGTTAACCATATGGCAAATGCACAGTGACTTTGAAAGAGTGAGAAAACATTACCAAATGGACATTCTGAAATCAACACAAACAATGGCATCACCATAGTGTCCAGACTGTGCCGAGTCCAACGAGGCGCCCCGCTTGACCGTAGCTCGCTCGGTCTGAGCGCAGCGACCATGAGAAAAATAGGCCCAATATGAAGCCTGCACCAGTACGTCATTTGATTTTGGGTGACAGCGGCGGAACCGTTAGGTTTAGAAGGACAATTCAAACACAGGACTGTTCCTAAGGTCCTCCTGATCTGTGCAAGCCTAACCTTGACCGTGTGACATTAACCCTTCACAGTTAAAAGAAGGTGTTTACATAAAAACAGTGTGCATTGACTTCTCTCCCCATAGGAATACATTGGCTGCTCCACTAAATACAACCTGGAGTCTATATGGGTTATGAATGCTGTATGAACCTGTCTTTGGTACCAGTCCATCAGGCCACTATAAGGTCTACCTGTGTCGATTCTAAGCTTCCTGGACCAACCGGAAGTTGTTCAAATCGCCCTAAAAGTGTATACCCATAACCTGCCTGCAGTTTGATAGACATAGTACATTCAACCCTGTGTAAATCAGTCAGTTTTCATGGTAAAGACTTAAAACTCAGGATTCTCTAATGGAATACCCCAATGAGGATGTATGTTGAGTTACAGCTTCCTGTGCCAACCGGAAGTGCCATAATTGGTGTCTCATGGGCTGTTTGGAGGGGTTAAAAAAATCAGATCTTTCCAAAACTTCATATATATGATTAGTCAACCCCCATGAACTGTAAATCAGTCATTTTTCCCATAAAAATTCAAAGGAAAACTAAATCACACAGATACACAACTTGGATGGAGGGACGTATTATTGGGGTGCGTAGAGACTGACAGTGCCTCCAATAGTTAGCTTTGAATGATATCAAATTGACTGATGGACGGTGACTTGCAGGTGACTCTTGTCCATTTGCAATATGTTTAAGCGGTGAGGTACCATCACCAAAAGCGACATTCTGAAATCAACCCTAACGAGCAATGGAGAGGTACCAGTATCACTGCCCAGCCATCCTGTGTTCATCAGGCCAGTCAATTTGGCATTCCTGCATGATTTTTATGGCATGACAAATTGGTGATGGTGACTGCCCAGTTAACCATATGGCAAATGCACAGTGACTTTGCAAAAGTGAGAAAACATTTGCAATATGTTTTAACAGTGAGGTACCATCACCAAAAGTGACATTCTGAAATCAACCCAAACGAGCGATGGAGAGGTACCAGAATCACTGCCCAGCCATCCCGAGTTCATCGGTTCAGTCAATTTGGCATTCCTGCATGATTTTTATAGCATGACAAATTGGTGATGGTGACTGCCCAGTTAACCATATGGCAAATGCACAGTGACTTTGCAAGAGTGAGAAACATCACCAAATGGACATTCTGGAATCAATTCCCTAACAAATTGGTGATGGAGAGACTGCCCGATGGAGACTTTGCAAAAGTACCAAATGGACATTCTGAAACATTCACCGGGCCAGTCAATTTGGCATTCCTGCATGATTTTTATAGCATGACAAATTGGTGATGGTGAATGCCCAGTTAACCATATGGCAAATGCACAGTGACTTTGAAAGAGTGAGAAACATCACCAAATGGACATTCTGGAATCAACCCTCGAGCGATGGAGAGGTACCAGAATCACTGCCAGCCATCCCGAGTTCATCGGGCCAGTCAATTTGGCATTCCTGCACGAATTTTCAGTGACTTTGCAAAAGGGAGAAAACATTTGCAATATGTTTTAACAGTGAGGTACCATCACCAAAGTGTCATTCTGAAATCAACCCACACGGCGATGGGGAGGTACCAGAATCACTGCCCAGCCATCCCGAGTTCATCGGGCCAGTC
>NW_026999922.1:0-9416 GCF_036934945.1 Oncorhynchus masou masou
CAATATTATTGTACGACAGATCACGTATTCACCCTGCACACCCTAATTGACAAACAAACCAAAACAAAGGCAAAGTCTTCTCATGCTTTGTTGATTTCAAAAGCCTTCAACTCAATTTGGCATGAGGGTCTGCTATACAAATTGATGGAAAGTGGTGTTGGGGGTAGCCTAGTGGTTAGAGCGCCGGGCCAGTAACCGAAAGGTTGCTAGATCGAATCCCCGAGCTGGCAAGGTAAAAATCTGTTGTTCTGCCCCTGGAACAAGGCAGTTAACCCACTGTTCCGAGGCCGTCATTGTAAATAAGAATTTGTTCACAACTTACTTGCCTAGTAAGTAGCAAATCTGATGGCCGAATGATAAAAAACATATCCGCTCAAGAGCACCCTTGACCTGCTGATCTATAAATTATGTCTCTGTAATCTAGATGGTCATCTGAATCAGGGTTATCATTGAATCACAGCCTACTTCGCCAAACGGGTGATTTAACCGGTCTGGGAACGGGGTTCGCTAGTTCCGCCAGCGGAACCACTCGCCAACAGCCAGTGAAATTGCAGGGCGCCAAATTCAAACAGAAATCTCATAAATCAACATTTTCAAATATACAAATATTAGGCACCATTTTAAAGATACAATTCTTGTTAATTTCAAAAAGGCTTTACAGCAAAAACTCCACAAACGATTGTTAGGCCACCACCAAGTCACAGAAAAACACAGCCATTTTTCTAGCCAAAGAGAGGAGTCACAAAAAGCAGAAATACAGATAACATTAATCACTAACCTTTGATGGTCTTCATCAGATGACATTCATAGGACTTCATGTTACACAATACACGTATGTGTTGTTTGATAAAGTGCATATTTATATCCAAAAATCCATTTTACATTGGCGTGTTATGTTCAGTAGCTTCAAAACATGCAGTGATTTTGCATTCACAGAAATACTCATCATAAACATTGATAATAGATATAACTATTATACATGGAACTTTAGATAAACTTCTCCTTAATGTAAACACTGTGTCAGATTTCAAAAACCTTAACAGAAAAAAGCATACCATGCAATAATCTGAGTACGGCGCTCAGAGCCCAAACCAGCCAAAGAATTATCCGCCATGTTGTGTAGTCAACATTGGTCAGAAATAGCATTATAAATATTCATTTACCTTTGATCTTCATCATAATGCACTCCCAGGAATACCAGTTACACAAATGTTTGATTTGTTCAATAAAGTTAATCATTTATGTCCATATACCTCCTTTTGTTAGGGCGTTTAGGGCGTTTGGTAAACAAATCCAAAAGCGCGTGCAAGTCCAGCAGAAAGGTCAGACGAAAAGTCCAAAACTGTTATGTTACTGGTCATAGAAACATATCAAACGAAGTATATAATCAATCTTTAGGATGTTTTTAACAAAGTCCCAACCGGAGAATTCCTTTGTCTGTAGAAAAGCAATGGAACGCGAGGTAACTTTCACATGACGCGCTTCACGAGCCCGTGGCTGCTGGCAGATTCTTGACTCATTCCCTTCTCATTCAGCCCCCCTTCACAGTAGAGGCCTGAAACAATGTTCTGAAGACTGTTGACATCTAGTGGAAGCCTTAGGAAGTTCAAGATGACCAACATCCCTCTATCTTCAATAGGGGCTGAGTTGAAAAACTACAAACCTCAGATATCCCGCTTCCTGGTTTTCGCCTGCCATACGGGTTCTGTTATACTCACAGACATCATTCAAACAGTTTTAGAAACCTCAGAGTGTTTTCTATCCAATACTATTAATAATATGCATATATTAGCATCTGGGACTGAGTAGCAGGCAGTTTACTCTGGACATGCTTTTCATCCAAAAGTGAAAATGTTGCCCCCCTTCCCAATGAAGTTAACAAGCTCATTCGCGAAAGAAGCACTGTCGTTGCACCAATGTGTACCTAACCATAAACATCTATGCCTTTCTTAAAATCAATACACAAGTATATATATTTTAAACTTGAATATTTAGTTAATATTGCCTGCTAACATGAATTTATTTTAACTAGGGAAATTGTGTCACTTCTCTTGCGTTCTGTTCAAGCAGAGTCAGGGTATATGCAACAGTTTGGGCCACCTGGCTCGTTGCGAACTGTGTGAAGACCATTTCTTCCTAACAAAGATCGTAATTAATTTGCCAGAATTGTACATAATTATGACAACATTGAAGGTTGTGCAATGTTACAGCAATATTTAGACTTAGGGATGCCATCCGTTAGATAAAATACGGAACAGTTCTGTATTTCACTGAAAAAAATAAACATTTTGTTTTCGAAATGATAGTTTCCAGATTTTACCATATTAATGACCTATGGCTTGTATTTCTGTGTGTTATTATATTATAATTAAGTTTATGATTTGATAGAGCAGTCTGACTGATTGGTGGTAGGAAGCAGCAGGCTTGTGAGCATTCATTCAAACTGCACTTTCCTGCATTAGCTCTTCACTGTGCTTCAAGCATTGCGCTGTTTATGACTTCAAGTCTATCAACTCCCGAGATTAGGCTGGCAATACTAAAGTGCCTATAAGAACATCCAATAGTCAAAGGTATATGAAATACAAATGGTATAGAAGGATATAGTCCTATAATTCCTATAATAACTACAACCTAAAACTTCTTACCTGGGAATATTGAAGAAGACATGTCAGTAACAACCACATCATCAACATTAAGGGACATGGGCAGCTGTGAGGGAGGAGGGTTTATTCTCCATGTCCAGAGCTTCTTGGGGTTAGACCCATAGAGAGAACTGCTCCTTAAAGTAACTAACTTTGGCCTTCCGGATAGCCTGAGTGCACTTATTTTTCATTTGTCTGAACAAGAGCCTGTCAGCCTGAGTATGCGTGCCGAGCCTTTCGCCTAATGCAATTCTTGAGGTGGATTAACTGCAAGATCACGGTTGGACCAGGGGCTGAACCTGTTTTTAATTCTCATTTTCTTTGTGTGCATGTTTGTTAACAATACCACTGAAAATATCAAAAAAAAGACAGGGGATCAAGCTGATTATATACCATTTTAGAGGCCAGTCTAATATAAAGGAAGACTTTTAGCAAGCGTCTATGACACATCAGGACAGGTCGTTTACCTGACCAGCCATTACGAACACAGGCTGTAAAACATTGTTCATTAAGGTCATTACAGAAAATACCAGCCTTATACCTATCAGGATTATTTGTGAGGATAACATTGAGGAGAGTAGCCTTTTCTGGGTGTTTGGAGTCATACCTTGTGGGGATTGGTAATAATCTGAGAAAGATTTAGGGAGTCCCATTGCTTTAGGACTGGTTGGTTTAAGCATGTCTTAGGGCAGTTAGGGTACAGGCCGGTGCTGATGGGAGGACGATAGCACCCAGCAACAGTCAACAAAAAGCAGCAAATCAAATTGTTCGGAGACAGACTTGTAGAGTCAACCAAGCACTGAAGGTGATCCTTGGTAAAGATTGCCACTCCCCACCTTGGAAGATCTGTATTGCCAAAAAGGTTATAAGCAGAAAGGTTAACATCAGTATTCAAAACACTCTTCACGTCTCAGTAATGACCAACACATCTGGAGCTGTGAACCCCACTTTCAATTGATCAATTTTAGGTAGTAATCTTCTAGTGTTAACGTGCTGAAAACCCAGGCTTTTGCTAGAGCAGAATCAGTGAAGCAGAGCACAAGTCAGAATTGGGGCTAGCAACAGTAGATGGGCAGGTGTACATGCAGATTTCCAGATGTCATCAACAGTAATACAATCAAGGCACGGCAGAGGACAGGGACAGCTCTGCAGTGCTGATTTATGGCATCTGAATGTGCATCAGATGGCAACAAGATCCTATTGTACAGCAATTTCATCAGGTAACATGAATGCGAAGCTGGCGAGAGGTGGTCAGAATAGGATGGAAGGTCAAAAGTCAGTGTAACTAATAGTCAGGAGTCCGAGAACAAACAGTCTGTCCCACGGTTTGGTGAAGAAAGTTTGTAGTCAACAAAGCATGTAGGAGTCTTGAGGCAAATATAAAAATGCACAAGAAAAAATAAGCCATTGTAAATTCAGAGTCACTCGCCTCAACAGTGCGTGGGTGCTGAAGGCGAGCGAAATCTCAGGAGAGGGGAGTGTGGTGGGGGTACCTGTACCAGACAGGGGGAGACAGGCCAGGGCAGATGGTGAACAGATCGCCAGGTGGAATTTAACCCGCATTGCAGCAGGCAACGGGGTAGAGTGTCACCCATGGGAGAAGCTTCTATTTCTGGGGAGGCAGATTTCTTGTAGAAAATGCCAGTGAATGGTCTTTGAACAGCAGGAGGGGGCTTCAAAGGGCGCTTCAAAGATTCCTGCCACTTGTTGGGCCCAACGGCCTCGACACCCTTTACTTTACACCTCAGTGCTAATTAAAGTTGTATTTGGTCTGTCCTTGCAAGCCTGGCAGCCTTAACTCAGCATTCAGTCCCCATAAAGTAAAATATCATTGTTTTCTTTTTTTACCTTCTTGGCTTTCAAAATATCATCAGACCAAACGCTACTCACTTAGTTCCAGGTTGGACGGTATCCTCAGGTCTCTACTGTTTGTTTGCTAGAGCACCCTCCATATAGCTTGGAAAAGGAAACCTTGGTAGCAGTAATCTCTCCGGTTAATTTTGGTCAAAATTAGGTTTTTAGGTTCGAAGACCATGCTGTGGAGGGTAGCATCCTGCATTTGTCCCTGCCGAAAAATCTAAGTTTATCTAACTCCAAGTCTATTCTTTTGTAAAAACATGTTGAAACATGTGAGAGCTCACATGTAGCTGTCTCTCTCTCACAGTAGTCATTGGGTTTCTGTGTGACTATAGGGAGGACCATCCCGACCTGGTGGAGAGCATGGCAAAGAAAGGTTCTAATGTGCCAGAGAAACCCAGGACGCCTCAGCAGCTATGGTACAGTCACGAGAAGAAGGCCTTCCTCAAAACACACGCAGACGTGAGTTATGCTTTTCAGGACCGTTTGTTAGCACCTACAAAAACACAATGTTCACACTCAATGCTAACGTGCTAAAGTTGAACTATGTCCATCTGAAGCAACATATATGTTCTAGAGTCTATAATATCTGTTACTAGGCGACCACCAAAGACATTAAAGACAGTCTTGGGAAGCAGTGGACACAGCTGTCAGACAAAAAGAGACTCAAGTGGATTGCCAAGTCCCTGGAGATGCACAAAGCATATGAGGTGAGAGCATCCTCAAATATGAGGCACAAGACTCTGAAGATGGCCAAGTTACTGCCTGATGGCTATTTCCAAGAGGGTTAATTGATTTTTAACCCGTGACCCTGTTTGTTTTCCACAGGAGGTGATGAAGGGCTTTATTGAGACTCACCCAGAGCTCAACATGAGCAACGAGGACATCGTCAAGTCCACCCTCACCAAGGCTGAGAGACATCTGAAGGACAAATCTGATGGCAGGCCAGACAAACCACCCCCGTGAGTACTAATCCACACCAGCACACTTTTAATCTTACCACTGGGTGATCATATTGTTAACTAGACATGGTGACAAGTGTTGTGACCGTGTTGTGTGTTCTGTGTGTTTTATAGGAATGGTTACTCCATGTTCTGTGCTGAGTTGATGTCCAGTATGAAGGACGTGCCCAGTACAGAGCGCATGGTCATGTGCAGCCAGCAGTGGAAGCTGCTGAAACAGAACGAGAAGGACGCCTACCAGAAACGCTGCGAGCAGGTCTGTACTTCACTAGCAGGTGAACTGTTCACTCCAATGTTGACTTTTTGGACATACTGTCAGAACTCCTAAGTTTTCAACTTTTCACAATTCTCTTTTTCAGAGAAAGAAAGAATACGAAGTCGAGATGAACCGGTTTCTTTGTGTAAGTTTGTTTTTCTACATGTATGTGTGTGTCTGTATACAGTTGAAGTTGGAAGTTTACATACACTGACACAGAACCCAAACCGGCTGCACGTGTGTGCCATCGTGCATACATTTATTTTGTCCTCCCACACCAAACGTGATCACGAAACGCAGGTTAAAATATCAAAACACTCTGAACCAATTACATTAATTTTAGGACAAGTTGAAAAGCATTAAACATGTATGGCAATTTAGCTAGCTTGCACTTGCTAGCTATTTTGTCCCATTTAGCTAGCTTGCTGTTGCTAGCTAATTTGTCCATGGATATAAACATTGAGTTGTTATTTTACCAGAAATGCACAAGGTCCTCTACTCTGGCAATTAATCCACACATAAAACGGTCAACTGAATCGTTTCTAGTCATCTCTCCTCCTTCCAGGCTTTTTCATCTTTGAACTTATATGGTGATTGGCATCTAAACTTTCAGTAGTATTACCACGACGACCGGCAACACAGTTCGCTCTTTCAATCACCCACGTGGGTATAACCAATGAGAAGGCACGTGGGTACCTGCTTCTATAAGCCAGCAGCATTCCACCCTGCATCCCACTGCTGGCTTGCTTCTGAAGCTAAGTAGGTTTGGTCTTGGTTGGTCCCTGGTCCCTGGAGACCAGATGCTGCTGGAAGTGGTGTTGGAGGGCCAGTAGGAGGCACTCTTTCCTCTGGTCTAAAAAATATTCTAATGCCCCTGGACAGTGATTGGGGACACTGCTCTGTGTAGGGTGCCGTATTTCGGATGGGATGTTAAACGGGTGTCCTGACTCTCTGAGGTCATTAAAGATCCCATGGCACTTATCGTAGGGGTGTTAACCCTGGTGTCCTGGCTAAATTTCCAAGCTGTCCCTCATACCATCATGGTCACCTAATCATCCCCAGCTTACAATTGGCTCATTTATCCCTCTCCTCTCCCTGTAACTATTACCCAGGTCGTTGCTGTAAATGAGAATGTGTTCTCAGTCAACTTACCTGGTAAAATAATAATAAAAATTAAAAGAGGAGATGGGAGACCTTGCAGTGCAATCTGCGTCAGAAATAGAAAGGACTTCTATTTTAGCCCTTGGCAACGCAGACGCTCGTGAGCACGGGTGCAAAAATTGAATAACATAGATTTCTACATTTATTTTGCAACACTCGCGCACACGACGCTTGCGGTGTAGTCAGGGTTTTAGGAGTCATTAAAACTTGTTTTTCAACCACTCCACAAATTTCTTTTTAACAAACTATAGTTTTGGCAAGTCGGGTAGATCTATTTTGTGCATGACACAAGTAATTTTTCCAACAATTGTTTACAGACAAATTATTTCACTTATAAATTCACTATCACAATTCCAGTGGTTCAGAAATGTTCATATACTAAGTTGACTGTGCCTTTTGAACAGCATGGAAAATTCCAGAAAATGATGTCATGGCTTTAGAAGCTTCTGATAGGCTTATTGACATTTGATGCAATTGGAGGTGTACCTGTGGCTGTATGTCAAGGCTTACCTTCAAACTCAGTGCTTCTTTGCTTGACACCATGGGAATATCAAAAGAAATCAGCAAAGACTTCAGAAAAATGTGTAGACCACCACAAGTCTGGTTCATCCTTGGGAGCAATTTCCAAATACCTGAAGGTACCACATTCATCTGTACAAACAATAGTATGCAAGTACAGTGCCTTGCGAAAGTATTCGGCCCCCTTGAACTTTGCGACCTTTTGCCACATTTCAGGCTTCAAACATAAAGATATAAAACTGTATTGTTTGTGAAGAATCAACAACAAGTGGGACACAATCATGAAGTGGAACGACATTTATTGGATATTTCAAACTATTTTAACAAATCAAAAACTGAAAAATTGGGCGTGCAAAATTATTCAGCCCCTTTACTTTCAGTGCAGCAAACTCTCTCCAGAAGTTCAGTGAGGATCTCTGAATGATCCAATGTTGACCTAAATGACTAATGATGATAAATACAATCCACCTGTGTGTAATCAAGTCTCCGTATAAATGCACCTGCACTGTGATAGTCTCAGAGGTCCGTTAAAAGCGCAGAGAGCATCATGAAGAACAAGGAACACACCAGGCAGGTCCGAGATACTGTTGTGAAGTTTAAAGCCGGATTTGGATACAAAAAGATTTCCCAAGCTTTAAACATCCCAAGGAGCACTGTGCAAGCGATAATATTGAAATGGAAGGAGTATCAGACCACTGCAAATCTACCAAGACCTTGCCGTCCCTCTAAACTTTCAGCTCATACAAGGAGAAGACTGATCAGAGATGCAGCCAAGAGGCCCATGATCACTCTGGATGAACTGCAGAGATCTACAGCTGAGGTGGGAGACTCTGTCCATAGGACAACAATCAGTCGTATATTGCACAAATCTGGCCTTTATGGAAGAGTGGCAAGAAGAAAGCCATTTCTTAAAGATATCCATAAAAAGTGTCATTTAAAGTTTGCCACGAGCCACCTGGGAGACACATTCCACCAAACATGTGGAAGAAGGTGCTCTGGTCAGATGAAACCAAAATTGAACTTTTTGGCAACAATGCAAAACGTTATGTTTGGCGTAAAAGCAACACAGCTCATCACGCTGAACACACCATCCCCACTGTCAAACATGGTGGTGGCAGCATCATGGTTTGGGCCTGCTTTTCTTCAGCAGGGACAGGGAAGATGGTTAAAATTGATGGGAAGATGGATGGAGCCAAATACAGGACCATTCTGGAAGAAAACTTGATGGAGTCTGCAAAAGACCTGAGACTGGGATGGAGATTTGTCTTCGAACAAGACAATGATCCAAAACATAAAGCAAATCTACAATGGAATGGTTCAAAAATAAACATATCCAGGTGTGAGAATGGCCAAGTCAAAGTCCAGACCTGAATCCAATCGAGAATCTGTGGGAAAGAACTGAAAACTGCTGTTCACAAATGCTCTCCATCCAATCTGACTGAGCTCGAGCTGTTTTGCAAGGAGGAATGGGAAAACAATTTCACTCTCGATGTGCAAAACTGATAGAGACATACCCCAAGCGACTTACAGCTGTAATCGCAGCAAAAGGTGGCGCTACAAAGTATTAACTTAAGGGGGCTGAATTATTTTGCACGACCAATTTTTCAGTTTTTGATTTGTTAAAAAAGTTTGAAATATCCAATAAATGTCGTTCCACTTCATGATTGTGTCCCACTTGTTGTTGATTCTTCACAAAAAAATACAGTTTTATATCTTTGTTTGAAGCCTGAAATGTGGCAAAAGGTCGCAAAGTTCAAGGGGGCCGAATACTTTCGCAAGGCACTGTATAAACACCATGGGACCACGCATCAAACCGCTCAGGAAGGAGACGCATTCTGTCTCCTAGAGATGAACGTACTTTGGTGTGAAAGTGCTAATCAATTCCAGAACAACAGCAAAGGACATTGTGAAGATGCTGGAGGAAACGGTATAAATGTATCTATCCACAATAAAATGAGTCCTATGTCGACATAACCTGAAAGGCCTGCACAGCAAGGAAGAAGCCACTGCTCCAAGTCT
>NW_026999923.1:0-9414 GCF_036934945.1 Oncorhynchus masou masou
AACTAATGAAAAATAATCTAAGCACAGTAGTTATTCTACAATCTATGTCTCCTTACCAACTCCCTACCCCCACTATTAGTGGGACTGGAAAAGTTCCTTTCATGCTATAAATAACTATGAGGGAGCTCAGGGGATGTAGGAGCCCCAGGAGCGTCTAAGAGTGGAAATGCTGATCTAGAATCAGTTTTGCCTTTTAGATCTTAATGAATAAGATTACATGGACCTGATCCCCGATCAGCACTTCTACTCTGAGACTTTTGTATTTTTATTTAACTAGGGAAGTCAGTTTAGAACAAATTTTTGTTTACAATGATGGCCTACACCATCCAAACCCGGACGACACTGGGACAATTGTGCACCTCCCTATCCCAATCACGGCCAGTTGTGATACAGCCTGAAATCGAACCAGGATCTGTAGTGGCACCTCTAGCACTGAGATGCAGTGCCCTAGACACCCAGGAGCCCAAATTATACACATACTAAGCCCAGCATGGTAATGGGGCTGTCAAGGCCTGGAGAGCTGGGTCGTTCCCTGAGGACTAAGGAAGTTAGATATGGCAGGTATGTCTATTAGGGTTCACCCTCAGTTTCTCCCTCCGTCTTATGGACTGAACTGTGGTTTGATCTAGCAGTGTTCCAAGAAAGATTGAACCTTGTAGACCACAGGCTAACTGAGCTATGGTTTCAAAAGTGCATCAGCCTTAACGCCATATTTTCCATTGTCCCTGCTGTTTAATGGTTATTTCAATTAATCCCATTGATTCAGGCCTGTTGAAATGACAGAATGTGGCTTTTAGGGAAGAAGAGCCTTGTATTGAGGCTAACTGAACCTTGCCCCAGGCCAATAATGGCAGCTCCTGCAGGTAATTTCACTCCCAGACAGTACTGCCACCTCCAGCAGCCTGTTACAAAGAGATGGAGCAGAGAAATAGCCTGGTCCCAGATGTATTGTCAAGGTAGCAGGAGTTGGCATGAGAGTGCAAAAGGATTCAGGACCAAGCTGGTAGCAGGGGGAATGAAAGTTGCTAAATCAGCAGAGGCAGAAGAAAGACATTCCTATGATTCTAAGGGACAGAGCAACATGCACACAGTAAATACCAGCCTACTCTGCTGCTCCCACACAACCCACTGTCACTGGGTTCACGGACAATACATACCACATTGATTACACTGTACTGTAGATGTCACTCATGTCTGGTTGCTCATGTTAGCAGAGTTATGATTGAAACCTGAAATTTTAGATGGCTTTTTCCCCAGACACAGATTAAACCTAATCCTAATTAGTTTTTTAGTCAAGGACTAAAATGAAGAAGGTGGTGTCTGTGAAACGGGCCTATTTTGTAAGGGCCTATTTTGTAAGGGCCTATTTTGAAAGGGCCTATTTTGTAAGGGCCTATTTTGTAAGGGCCTATTTTGTAAGGGCCTATTTTGAAAGGGCCTATTTTGTAAGTGCCTATTTTGTAAGGGCCTATTTTGAAAGGGCCTATTTTGTAAGGGCCTATTTTGTAAGGGCCTATTTTGTAAGGGCCTATTTTGTAAGGGCCTATTTTGTAAGGGCAAGCCTGCTCAGTGGTCTGATAACTCAATAAGAAGCATCGGATCATAATGTGTGCATCGCTCTCCAGTAATGTTTGTCTCACATGATATAAATCATCCTTTTATAATGACTTGAAATGAGAGACACAGTGCTGCTGCCCCTGTGAATGAAGATAAAGACAGGGAAACACCAAAGCTCCTACTACGATGGCTATGGAACTTTTAACTTCAGGTAATGCATTTCCCAACAAACTCTTTTCAAATAGCTACAAGACAATGACTTGAGTAAGTGACAAACAAGCCACATTTAAAAAAAGATCCACCTCAATGTGACTTCCCTTGTTAAGTAAAGAACCATCCGGTTGAGTAGTCTGTAAAACTGTCAGACAGAGGTGATGGGAGGTGAGTTGAGTCACGGACATATTCATTTTTTTCTTACTTGCATCCATTGCTCTGTATATGCATTATTTGAGTGTGGTTACATTTCTCAGCCCCATCACTCAGGTGTTTACCAAAACAAGTGGCAGGTCGAATCCCAGATTGCCCCTTTAAAAGTTGTCATCATGACCTTATTTAACTTGTTCAGTGAATTTACATGAATATCTATTAGACTACTTTTCTGAGTGTTTGAGCATATCGTTTTGCATATCGTTTTTGCATATCGTTTTGCTCCAGAACTTCTGACAGAATTGTTAATAGAAGAATATCCCATTAATTTGGAATCAAAGACTCCCTGCTGTGACTGAAGAGATTCATGCCCCCTGTAAGTGCTACTGTGCACTGCAAGTCCCCCCTGCTATTGTGCTGAATTAACTGTGTGATGACCCATTTCAACAGGGAATAAAATAGACTACAGTCCCTACCTTTGCAAAAACTGTTCTATGTGTGGGTGTTCTGTGTGTGTGGTGGTTTTGTGTGTGTGTGCCTGAGTGTGTGTGTGTGCATGCATATGTTTTGTGTGTGTGTGCCTGAGTGTGTGTGTGTGCATGCATATGTTTTGTGTGTGTGTGCCTGAGTGTGTGTGTGTGCATACATATGTTTTGTGTGAAATTCTGTGTTGACCCTGTCCTCTAGATGTCCCCAGGAAACTTAAATCAGCATGGCTTGATTAGAACAAATCAATTACTTGATTAAAGGGCCAATCTGCATTTCAAACAATAACAAAGCATACACCCACCACTGACTTCATAAACAGCTGAGGGATGGGGCTGGAGAAATGTAACCACTCTCAAACTCATTAATAGAATTATGGAGGGAAGGACTGACCATCCATGGTATCAACATTATAGTTTAACCACATGTTGAGTTTTTGTTTACATTTACAAACAAAGGATTAAGACAAGCTTATAGTTTGGGTTCTGATGTGGTAAGACAGTTGAACTAAGTTAATGTGTCATCGATATGTTTTCAATAATCAATGGGTATTATACTTTAAAAATAAAAATAAATGTATGTAGCAACTGCAAATTTGCCCCTTTATTTAGTTGTAATCTTTTCCTTCATGCCAGATGAACTATAATGACATGAGAAAATGTTGCCTGCAGACTTACCGCAGCCCATTTTCCAGTGAAACTCTGGCATAGAGACAATTGTTGTTTTGCCATGTATTGTTACAACACAGACTGTACAAAGGTCTCTGTAAAAATGAAACCGTGTTGTGATGGTCCATGACTCATTACTATACCGCCGGAGAAACCAGCTTCAACATCAGGGCAGGAACGATGCAATGTCACAAAAGGAGAGTTATCCTACTTGTGCTTTTTTACCTGTTTTCAATGTTTAGTCATTCACACTATGACTTTCGACTGAGGTAAAGACAGATTCAGGTTGGATATTCGACGGATATTCACCTGTAGTTTTCCTTACGTCCACCAACAACAGTTCGGGACCGTCAACGTAGTGACAAATAACATTTTTCAAATTTTAATATCTCTTTAAACATTATTCCTAAAACTTTCGAAACTGGTTCTAGCTGGCATACACAGCTAGCTTGGTTTACATCTCACATGATTTAAAATAATTTATTTGAATATTTGAAATTCAATAGCGCCTTGGTCATGTGACCCACACACCATAAACACGGTTCATAATGTACACTCAGTGGGCCTACACACCCTTTTGTTTGTCCATGTGCTTCTCATGAGATTTTACGATAAATGTTCAAATGTCAATAGCTCCTTAGCCTTATGACCTACAACCCTCAAACTACTTTCAGAATATCCACTGAGTAGCCTTATATGTAGCACAACCTTTTGTTTGTCCATTTTCATCTCACATGATTTTACATACATTTTCAATGTTTCTAATTTCAATAGCTCCTTGGTCATGTGACCTACAACCCTCAAACTACTTTCAGAAACTAACCTTAAACATTGCACACCATTTAGTTCGTCCATTTTCATCTCAGGTGATTTTACATTAAGGTTTCTTTATTTTTCCATTGTTTCTAATTTCAATAGCTCTCTGGTCATGTGACCTAAAACCCTCAAACTGTTGTCAGAATATCCACTGACAAGCCTTATATATATATTGCACAACTTTTTGTTTGTCCATTTTCATCTCAAACTATTTTACATACACTACCGCTCAAAAGGTTGGGTGACTTAGAAATGTCCTTGTTTTTGAAAGAAAAATAATTTGCTTGTCCATTGAAACATCAAATTCATCACAAATACAGCGTAGACATTGCTAATATTTATGTAAATGACTAAGGTAGCTGGAAACGCAGATTTCCTATGGAATATCTACAGAGGCCTACAGAGGCCCATTATCAGCAACCATCACTCCTATGTTCCAATGGCACGTTGTGTTAGCTAATCCAAGTTTATCATTTTAAAAGACTAATTTATTAATAGAAAACTATTTGTTAGAACAGCTGAAAACTGTTGTCCTAATTAAAGAAGCAATAAAACTGGCCATCTTTAGACTAGTTGAGTATCTGGAGCGTCAGCATTTGTGGGTTCGAATACTCGTCAGTCTATTCTTGTTCTGGGAAATGAAGGCTATTCCATGCAAGAAATTGCCAAGAAACTGAAGATCTCGTACAATGCTGTGTATTACTCCCTTCACAGAACAGCGCAAACTGGAATAGAAAGAGGAGTGGGAGGCCCTGGTGCACAACTGAACAAGAGGACAAGTACATTAGTGTCTAGTTTGAGAAGCAGACGCCTCACAAGTTTTCAACTGGCAACTTCATTAAATAGTACCCGCAAAACACCAGTCTCAAAACACCAGTCAACAGTGAAGAGGCGACTCCGGGATGCTGGCCTTCTGAGCAGATTTGCAAAGAAAAAGCCACAGCTCAGACCAATAAAAACAAAAGATTAAG
Organism: Oncorhynchus masou masou; assembly: GCF_036934945.1. NCBI lineage: Eukaryota > Metazoa > Chordata > Actinopteri > Salmoniformes > Salmonidae > Oncorhynchus > Oncorhynchus masou. Next base: position 4,865 of record NW_026999923.1, read on the forward strand.
ATGGGCAAAAGAACACAGACTCTGGACAGAGGAAGATTGGAAATAAAGTGCTATGGACAGACAAATCTAAGTTTAAGGTGTTCGGATCACAAAGAAGAACATTCGTGAGACACAGAAAAAATGAAAAGATGCTGGAGGAGTGCTTGACGCCATCTGTCATGCATGGTGGAGGCAATGTGATGGTCTGGGGTGCTTTGTTGGTGGTAAAGTAGGAGACTTGTACAGGGTAAAAGGGATCTTGAAGAAGGAAGGCTATCACTCCATTTTGCAACGCTATGCCCTGTAAACAGTGCTTAATTGGAGTCAATTTCCTGCTACAACAGGACAATGACCCAAAGCACAGCTCCAAACTATGCAAGAACTATGCAAGAACTATTTAGGGAAGAAGCAGTCAGCTGGTATTCTGTCTATAATGGAGTGGCCAACACAGTCACCGGATCTCAACCCTATTGAGCTGTTGTGGGAGCTGCTTGACCTTATGAAGCGCCCATCAAGCCAACCCAATTTTGTGGGAGGTGCTATAGGAAGCATGAGGTGAAATTTCTTCAAATTACCTCAACAAATTGAACTAAAACGCCAAAGGTATGCAAGGCTGTAATTGATGAAAATGGATGATTCTTTGACGAAAGCAAAGTTTGAAGGACACAATTACTATTTCAATATAAAATCATTATTTATATCCTTGTCTTGACTATATTTTCTATTCATTTTGCAACTCATTTCATGTATTTTTTAATGGAAAACAAGGACATTTCTAAGTGACCTCAAACTTTTGAACAGTAGTGAACATTTTTCTAACTTTGAAATTTAAATAGCTCCTTAGTCTTATGACCTACAACCCTCAAACTACTTTCAGAATATCCACTGAGTAGCCTTATATGTAGCACAACCTTTTGTTTGTCCATTTTAATCTCACACGATTTTACATACATTTTCAATGTTTCTAATTTCAATAGCCTTTTGGTCATGTGACCTACAACACTCAAACTACTTTCAGAATATCCACTGAGTAGCCTTATATGTAGCACAACCTTTTGTTTGTCCATTTTAATCTCACACGATTTTACATACATTTTCAATGTTTCTAATTTCAATAGCCTTTTGGTCATGTGACCTACAACCCTCAAACTACTTTTCAGAACAAACAGTCACTAACCTTAAACATTGCACACCCTTTAGTTTGTCCATTTTAATCTCACACGGCTTTACATGAATTTGAAAACGTTTTCATTTCAATGGTTCCCTGGTCATGTGACTTACAACCCTCAAACTACTTTCAGAATATCAATTTACTCGCAGTAAATATACAGATGAAGTCAGAAGTTGACATACACCTTAGCAAAATCCATTTAAACTCAGTTTTTCACAATTCCTGACATTTAATCCTAGTGAAAAGTCACTGTCTAAGGTCAGTTAGGGATGGAGTTTATTTTAAGAATGTGAAATGTCAGAATAATAGTAGAGAGAATGATTTATTTCAGCTTTCATTTCTGTCATCACATTCCCAGTGAGCCAGAAGTTTACACTGGATTAGTATTTGGTAGCATTGCCTGTAAATTGTTCAACTTGGGTAAAGCATTTTGGGTAGTCTTCCACAAGCTTCCCACAATAAGTTGGGTGAATTTTGGCCCATTCCTCCTGACAGAGCTGGTGTAACTGAGTCAGGTTTGTAGGCCTCCTTTCTCGCACACACTTTTTTCGGTTCTGCCTACAAATTTTCTATAGGATTGATGTCAGCGCTTTGTGATGGCCACTCCAATTCCTTGACTTTGTTGTCCTTAAGCCATTTTGCCACAACTTTGGAAGTACAGTATGCTTGGGGTCATTGTCCATTTGGAAGACCCATTTACGACCAAGCTTTAACTTCCTGACTGATGTCTTGAGATGTTGCTTCAATATATCCATGTAACGGATGTGAAACGGCTAGCTAGTTAGCGGTGGTACGCGCTAAATAGCGTTTCAATCGGTGATGTCACTTGCTCTGAAACCTTGAAGTAGTGGTTCCCCTTGCTCTGCAAGGGCCACAGCTTTTGTGGAGCGATGGGTAACGATGCTTCGTGGGTGACTGTTGTTAATGTGTGCAGAGGGTCCCTGGTTCGTGCCCGGCTATGGGCGAGGGGACGGTCTAAAGTTATACTGTTACATCCACATAATTGTCCTCCCTCATGATGCCATCTATTTTGTGAAGTGCACCAGTCCCTCCTGCAGCACAACATGATGCTGCCACCCCCATGTTTCAAGGTTGGGATGGTGTTCTTAGCCTGCAAGCCTCCCCCTTTTTCTTCCAAACATAACATTGGTCATTATGTGCAGAGTTGCAAAATGTAGTCTGCTGAGCAGCCTTTTAGGTTGTGTCGATATTGGACTCGTTTTACTGTGGATATAGATACTTTTGTACCTGTTTCCTCCAGCATCTTCACAAGGTTCTTTGCTGTTGTTCTGGGATTGATTTGCACTTTTTGCATGAAAGTACGTTCATCTCGAGGAGACAGAATGCGTCTCCTTCCTGAGAGGTATGACGGCTGCGTGGTCCCATGGTGTTTATACTTGAGTACTATTGTTTGTACAGATGAACGTGGTACCTTCAGGCATTTGGAAATTGCTCCCAAGGATGAACCAGACTTGTGGAGGTCGACAATTTTTTTCTGAGGTCTTGGCTGATTTCTTTTGATATTCTCATGATGTCAAGTAAAGAGGCACTGAGTTTGAAGGTAGGCCTTGAAATACATCCACAGGTACACCTCCGATTGACTCAAATGATGTCAATTAGCCAATCAGAAGCATCTAAAGACATGACACCATGACATAATCTAAAGCCATCATTTTCTGTAATTTTCCAATCTTTTTAAAGGCAGTCAACTTAGTGTATGTAAACTTTGGACCAACTGGACTTGTGATACAGTGAATTATAAGTGAAATAATCTGTCTGTAAACAATTGTTGGAAAAATTACTTGTGTCATGAACAAAGTAGATGTCCTAACCGACTTGCCAGTTTTGGCCAAAACTAAAACTATAGTTAACAAGAGACTTGTGGACTGATTGAAAAACAAGTTTTAATGACTCCAACCTAAGTGTATGTAAACTTCCAACTTCAATTGTACCTATGTTTGAGTGGTTTCTCGGCCCTCACTAGCATGAAAGCTAAATACATGCACAGACTGTGTGTGGAAAATTATTTAAGAAAGACTCTGTCCAATACAACATTACAGAGTTATGTGCATCCTTTCAAGCACACCCTTGTCATTACCTGTGGTGAGTTATTCACAATTTTCGATGAACAAATAAGGTTTTATATGTAAGATGGTTAAATAAAGAGCAAAATTATTGATTATTATATTATTATTTATGCCCTGGTCCTATAAGAGCTCTTTGTCACTCCCCATGAGCCAGGTTGTGACAAAAACTCACTAATTCTAATGTTTAATAAATGTATCATAGTCTGTGTGTGTGTGGCAGGCTTACAAAAAAACAACATTTAAGGGTGTGCTGACCCTGGTGCTAGAGGGGATACGCAGCTGGAGGTTGAATGTTTGAAGGGGTACAGGACTATAAAAAGTTTGGTAACCATCGACATAGGTGAACCTGCAGAAGAATCATTAACGGGTTGTCAGCCGCCAGCGTGGGGCTGTGCTCCAAAAACAATACACTGCTGTGGGCTGGGTAGGGGGCTCACGCCCCCCACCTCTCCCTTCCATCAGTGCAGGCTTCTTGGCCTGGAGGGTGACTTCCGGTCCCACCGAGCTCGGTTCCCCGCATCTCCTTGTCCCCTATGTTGTGCCCGACCGGCTACACACCCCCTTTATCCCCGTTAGGCACGGCCACATGGTGGACCTTTGGGCAGGTGAGTCGGCCACGTCTGAAGGGGATCTGGGGTTGCCAGTGAACCGGGTCTTCCCGCCTCCGTATCCAACATCAAGAGCTTGGATCTCGGCTAGGACCCTTGTGCTGCTCCGGGTACCTAGCCAACCGCTCTGCGCCCCGGCGGGGGATTGAGGTTTCCCCTCCCGTCAATTCAGCAGCGGCGGTGCCCTTTCATTTCAACCTCAAACTTTTTTGCTCCGTGAACTAGGGTCTCTCGCTCTGGCGAATGGGGAAAGGACAAACTAAAGGGTTGCAATGCGTAGGCCCACTGAGAGGACATTCTGAACCTTGTTTGAGTCCAGTAGGTCACATAACCAAGGAGCTATTGAAATTAGAACGTTTGAAAAATTCATGTGAAAACATGTGAAATGATAAATGGACAAACTAAAGGGTGTGCAATGTCAAGGCACACTGAGTGGACGTTCTGAACCTTGTTTGATGTCAGTAGGTCACATGACCAAGGAGATATTGAAATGTAACATTTTGAAAAATTAATGTAAAACTTAGTGAGGTGAAAATGGACAAGCTAAAAGGTGTGCAATATGTAGTCAGTGGACATTCTTAACCTTGTTCGAGTCAAGAAGGTCACATGACCAAGGAGCTTTTGAAATTCAAAGTAAAAGAAGTTTGTACTTTGTTTAAGCTCCCTAACTAATTAAACTAGGACTACAAAAAGCTGCTCACATTT
>NW_026999924.1:0-9409 GCF_036934945.1 Oncorhynchus masou masou
TTAGACACGTGTTACTGTTTTTATTGAAGTCGCCATAGAAGACTTCATCTCCATCAATCTCAAGTCCCACCGCAGGATCACTTGACTCAAAGCATCCAAAGATAAAGCGAATTTCATGATGAACTGAAATGGGGGGAAAACACATTACTTCAAATTAATCAACTGAGGTTTATATAATATATCTACACTACCAGTCAAAACTTTTAGAACACCTACTCATTCAAATGTTTTTCTACATTTTGTACTATTTTCTACATTGTAGAATAATAGTGGGGACATCTAAACTATGAAATAACACATATGGAATGATGTAGTATCCAAAATAGTGTTAAACAAATCCAAATATATTTTACATTTGAGATTCTTCAAATAGCTACCTTAATGAAAGCTTTGCACACTCTTGGCATTCTCTTAACCAGCTTCACCTGGAATACTTTTCCAACAGTCTTGAAGGAGGTCCCACATATGCTAAGTACTTGTTGGCTGCTTTTCATTCACTCTGCGGTTCGAGTCATCCCAAACCATCTCAATTTGGTTGAGGTCAGGGGATAGTGGAGGCCAGGTTATCTGATGCAGCACTTCATCACTCTCCTTCTTGGTAAAATAGCCCTTACACAGCCTTGAGGTGTGTTCGCTCATCCATATGTCATATTCTTATTCCATCCCTTTACTTAGATTTGTGTGTATTGGGTTGTTGTTGTGGAATTGTTAGATTACTTGTTAGATTACTTGTTCCTCCAGGGGAAGGACTGCCCGTTCCATGATCTCGCCATCACGGTTGACAACTCCATTGTGTCCTCCTCCCAGAGCGCTAAGAACCTTGGCGTGATCCTGGACAACACCCCTGTCGTTCTCCAACCAACATCATGGCGGTGGCCCGTTCCTGTAGGTTCATGCTCTACAACATCCGCAGAGTACGACCCTGTGCCTCACACAGGAAGCGGCGCAGGTCCTAATCCAGGCACTTGTCATCTTGTCATCTCCCGTCTGGATTACTACAACTCGCTGTTGGCTGGGCTCCCTGTCTGTGCCATTAAACCCCTACAACTCATCCAGAACGCCGCAGCCCGTCTGGTGTTCAACCTTCCCAAGTTCTCTCACAGTCACCCCCGCTCCTCCAGCTCTCTCCACTGGCTTCCAGTTGAAGCTCGCATCCGCCACAAGACCATGGTAGCTTGCCTACCGGAGCTGTGAGGGGAACAGCACCGCAGTACCTCCAGGCCTCTGATCAGGCCCTACACCCAAACAAGGGCATCTGCGGTTCATCCACCTCTGGCCTGCTCGCCTCCCTACCACTGAGGAAGTACAGTTCCCGCTCAGCCCAGTCAAAACTGTTCGCTGCTCTGGCCCCCAATGGTGGAACAAACTCCCTCACGACGCCAGGTACAGCGGAGTCAATCACCACCTTCCGGAGACACCTGAAACCCCACCTCTTCAAGGAATACCTAGGATAGGATAAGTAATCCTTCTCACACCCCCCCCCTTAAATGATTTAGATGCACTATTGTAAAGTGGCTGTTCCACTGGATGTCAGAAGGTGAATTCACCAATTTGTAAGTCGCTCTGGATAAGAGCGTCTGCTAAATGACTTAAATGTAATGTTAAATGTAAATGTATTGGGTCGTTGAAAAACAAATGATAGTCCCACTAAGTCCAATCCAGATGGGATGGTGTATCGCTGCAGAATGCTGTGGTGGCCATACTGGTTAAGTGTGCCTTGAATTCTAAATAAATCACAGACAGTGTCACCAGCAAAGCACCCCCACACCATAACACCTCCTCCTCCATGCTTTACGGTTGTCACGTCTGCTCCCTCTCCAAGGCTCGAGGTCATCAGTTCACTCATCCTTACGCACACCTACCACGGTCGTTATGCGCACTTGCAATTAATTTTGTGACTCACCTGGTCATAATATGTGGAATTTAGCCATTTAATTCAGAGTTTTAGGACCACTGTCTTGAACTCACCGAATTCTGAGATTAACCAGTTCCGAGTTTCCAGTTGTATCGAACACGGCAGAAGTCATGCTGGATTGACAGAATGGCCAATTTTGAGTGTTTATCCTTTAAAGCTTGGAAAAGAGACCCTTAAACCCAGACTTGGACCACACACCCACTTCACTGAATAGCAAGCTAGTGAATGCTTTGCAATGCTTGCAGTTAGCCACTGATTCCTTCCAAACCACTCATTGTTGAATTTGCGATTTCCAACTTGTTGTATAATGTTATGTCCATTGGCCGATGAGCACAGATACATTTAGATCGTCAACTTGATTCATGATTTTGACTGCTAGTTTACTCGCTAAGATTTTGAAAGTATCATTTTTTCCGTTGACACAATCAGTCCAGTCAAAGCTGCGGTACATATGTGATTTGACATTTTATCTGTGGACAATGACCTTGAGCCTTCTTGGATGGGCACTTCTAATGTAAATATGGCAGCACTTAAAGGGCTTGAATTTTCAATCACTACCCGTAGATTTTGCGGTGATGTAGTGTCCCCATGAATGACAGAACACTAAGCCAATCACGGCGCAAATAGAGAACATTACCAACCCCTACGGGCTGTATTTTCCGCTGGCTGCCCCACCACCACAGAAAGCACTGAGCTAGGCTGAAACACCTGCGTTTTGGAGCTGCCTTACTCAAGAAAGCCAAAAAAGAGACCATGTTTGTATGCAGCTTTATTAACTCAATGTTTCAACTTGTTGCTTTTTTACATTGTTTACAAACTCATATGAGACACGCATTAATGCCAAAATAACATAAAACAGGCAACAACAACAAACAAATACAACAAATGGCCCATTAGGTTTTTGACACATTTCACCACTCACCCGCTGAAAGATCAGCCACAAAATGTTGGCACCATTGTAACAGGTTTTAATCAAACCGTGGTCTCCAGCATGGGAACAGAAGAGGAAGACTTGATGCGGTGGTCTCAGGTTGGACTACTCCAAACAATCTCGGTTCTGACACACACAAGCTTTTCAGGTTCAGCAACCTATTTCAATAACACACACACAACAGCAACTTTTGATTCATGAGAGAACCTTCATAAATCAGCAGAATGTTAATAACTTATTTATTTACACTTTTTTTAGTTTCTAACAGACAGAGAGGCCTGCCTCACTTCTAGTCCTTCGAGCACTATTTTGTTTTTTATGTATTATTTCTTACATTGTTAACACTTAAGATTTTCTGGGCTATTACATACAGCCGGGAAGAACTATCGGATATCAGAGCGACGTCAACTTACCAGCACTGCGACCAGGAATACGACTTTCCCCGAAGCAGATCTTTTGTTCCAAACCACCCAGGGCATTTGAACTGTTTCCAGAGGCTGACCCAAACCAATGTAGGTACAGCCACCTGGATTCGTTGTGCGTCGCGCCAACAGGAATAAACGTCTCCCCCCCCGGGAAGAAGAAGGGGGTGGGTGTATGCTTCATGATTAACATCTCATGGAATAATTGTAACAACATACAGGAACAAGTATTTTTGTTCACCTGACCTAGAATTCCCCACAATCAAATGCCAACCGTATTACCTCCCAAGGAAATTCTCCTTGGTTATTGTCACAGCCGTGTATATCCCCCTCAAGGCGATACCACGACAACCCTCAAGGAACTTCACTGTACTTTACTGGAAACCATATATCCTGAGGCTGCATTTATTGTAGCTGGCGATTTTAACAAAGCAAATTTGAGGACAAGGCAACCTAAATTTGATCAGCATATTGCCTGTAGCACTCGTGCTGGTTTAAAACACTGGATCACTGCTACTAGATTCCGATTTATACAAGGCCCTCCCCCGCCCTCCTTTTTGTTAAATCTGACCACGACTTCATTTTGCTCCTTCCTAAAAGCATAAACTCAAACAGGATGTACCCGTGCTAAGGGCTATTCAACGCTAGTCTGACCAATCGGAATTCACGCTTCAAGATTGTTTTGATCACGTGGACTGGGACATGTTCCCGGTAGCCTCAGAGAATAATATCGACATATACTCTGATTCGGTGAGTGAGTTTATAAGACACCGTGGATAGATGGCGGCATTTGAGCAAAACTGAAAGTACGAACCATGGCAAGGTGACAGGGAATATGGCTGAATACAAACAGTGTAAACAGGCAATCAAACAAGCGAAATGTCAGTAAACTGAAAGTGCGAACCACCGCAGTTAACCATGGTGATTTGAGATTATGGCCGAATACAAAGAGTGTAGTTATTCCCTCCGAGGCAAACAAACAAGGAAAATGTCAGTATAGAGACAAAGTGGAGTCGCAATCCATCGGCTCAGACACGAGACATATGTGGCAGGGTACAGACAATCATGGACTACAAAAAGAAAACCAGCCATGTCACGGACACCGACGTCTTGCTTCCAGACAAACTACACACCTTCTTTGCCCGCTTTGAGGATAATACAGTGCCACTGACACAGCCCACTACCAAGGACTGTGGGCTCTCCTTCTCCGTGGCCAGCATGAGTAAGACATTTAAATGTATTAACCCTCACAAGGCTGCCGGCCTAGACGGCATCCCTAGCCGCGTCCTCAGAGCATGCACAGGCCAGCTAGCTGGTGTATTTACGGACATATTCAATATCACCCTATCCCAGTCTACTGTCCCCACATGCTTCAAGATGGCCACCATTGTTCCACCCAAGAAGGTAACTGAACTTAATGACTATCGCCCCGTAGCACTCACTTCTGTCATCATGAACTAGGCCCACTTCAATTTTCTTACCACCCCAAAAGGTCCACAGATGATGCAATCACCATCACACTGCCCTATCCCATCTGGACAAGAGTAAGAATGCTATTCATTGACTATAGCTCAGCATTCAACACCATAGTACCCTCCAAGCTCATCATTAAGCTTGAAGCCCTGGGTCTCAACCCCGCCCTGCAATTGGGTCGTGGACTTCCTAACGGGCCACCCCCAGGTGATGAAGGTAGGAAACAACACCTCCACTTCGCTGATCCTCAACACAGGGGCCCCACAGGGGTGCATGCTCAGCCCCTTGTTGGCTGCTGCCAACACACTGACTCAACTCCAGCCACTTTAATAATGGGGATTGATGGAAATTGATGTAAAATATATCACTAGCCACTTTAAACAATGCTGGTTAGGGTAGGTTTTAATAGTCACAGTGGGTACTCTGTTTATCTTATATGCTGTTGCCTAGTCACCTTACCCCTACACATATCTACAGTGCATTCGGAAACTATTCAGACCCGTTGACTTTTTCCACATTTTGTTACATTACAGCATTTTTCTAAAATTCTATTAATTTGTTTCCTCATGGATCTACACACAATACCCCATAACGGCAAAGTGAAAACAGGTTTAGAATTTTTTGCAAATGTATTACAAATGAAAAACACAAATACCTTATTTACATCATACATTTATATTTTTATATATATATTTTTATATATATATATATATATATATATATATATATATATATATATATATATATATATATATATATATATATATATTATATTTGATTGTAATTGCCATTAAGGCCAATGGGTGAAAAGTAGGTGAAAAACATATTTGGGATATCAGGGTGTGCACAACAGGGGACATTTCTTGATAAGCTCTTATATCAAGGTCACACCCCAACACGTGATATTATTGAAAACGCCATAGTGTCCTCTCAAAGGGACAACAGGACAGTGGCTCATATGGCCTCAGAGATACGGAACAAGAACTGACGTTCACTAGGGATGACAAAAATGAATTGATGTGCCTCTGGAGGAAAAATGACACGAGTACACAAAAGTATATCTTATAGAAATTATTTAAATCATTCTATGGTAACTAGCATAAAATATATAGATAATTTAGCTAATTTTCGCCCTAATTATTCATTTACAAAGTATACCGGACGTGGCTTTTATTTTGAAGGAATAACAAAAATCCGTGACCCGGAAGTACTTATTTATTCTTGCCTGCTTCACAGCGGTCTGAATAACAATAACAACCATTCGAAGGAAACGACAGAGAAAGGTAAGGAATGTTTTCTCAATGCCTTTTCGAAAGAGAAGTGTTCCAGTTGTCTGATTATTATTGTTATGCACCATTGATTGAGGTGCAATATATGCCTTAAGTACATTAGCATTTCTTTACCCGTCCAAGTAGCTACTGTTTTGGGAACCAGATTCTCTATTTAAACTAATTGGTGGTCGCACAGTATCAAAAAACAACCAACCAGTTCAGAATACAAAAACGGATACATTATGCCACTGTTTATAACAATGTTACAATGACGTCGCATTGCCCATCTATATAATACTTGTTATGTCGTAGATTGCCTTCTTCCCTGAAGAGGTTATAATATGGACACACCTGGTGCCCAAATTTACAAATTGATGACGTTTGTTGCACAGCGAGAGTCGAGTGGATACGAACAGATTCTGTTCAGTCAGTCTTGATGATGAGCCCTTTCCATTTATCTAGTTTATGGCCGTGTTCGGATCAAACCGACTGCCAACTGACTGATCTAGTATTATCAATTATACTTACACATTGACTTTAAAATCTGGTTCACAGTTACCAAGCTATCCACAACTCTGGAACCAAGTAAATGACTGAACTCCTCCTACCCCATGGGCACCCCACACTTACCCTTTGCCACTCCATCTACCTTCAGCAGCCCAACAGCAGTCTAAAAACTATGGGTGACAGGGATTTAGGTTGTGCGGCTCCTTGGCTGTGGAACACACTTTCAGTCACTGTCAGGGCCAGGGTTGCCATGTCAAGCTAAAGTGTAAAGCCCAATGACCCCTGAACCTGTCCACACGGCCTGAAAACTAGCACAGTTTTTTTTTATTCCAGCAAGAGAGTTGCCACATTTACACCCATGAAACCCCTTTTCCATAAAGTTCAGGGTTCAGGGTTTATTGATGTCATTTTTAACGAGGTTGGCTAAGAAGCTAAATTAGGGAGGGAGGGAGTTCCGTAACTTCCATTTCAAATGTCCACTCTCGCAGCGCTCCGGACCCAGGAACTGAGCATGAGTAAAATCCCTTTGAATGATATTGTTATCCATAAGAAAAGTCAACATTAGAGTGAAGTTTACTTTAAACCACCTCTGAGCAAATTCATCTAAAGAGCTCTAGAGCGCCTTAAGTCCTTATCAAATGCTTTGTCCCCTTTGTATTAGTTCTAGCGGTTCTAGCGCGTTAATATGTTTTATGGAAAGAGGGTGTCTGCATAATGACCAATCTAAATAGTCTACCTACAGTGTTCTCAATGCAACACACCCCTCAACCCTCCCCAACATTCACTCACTCACTAACTCGTAACAGCCTACTCACTGCCTGATAGTCAGCAGCAGGTCACAATGAAATATATATCTAAACGAAATGCCATGGTGGCTTCGGTGCAATTTAGAAGTAGTCCAAAAACCTGCCACCTGCGACCAATACATTTTCACCTGCGACATCATGCTGAAAGTAGCCAAATTTTTCAAGAAAAGTGCGAACATGGCAACCCTGGTCAGGCTGCAGAGTCTCTGGTCTTGTTTAATCCTTATTAAGGCACAGCTAAAGACTGAGCTGTTCAGTAAAGCTTTCAAGGGCCTATGTCAATTCTGTTCTCCTGTTTATCAGATCTGACGACAGCTTTGATTGTTGTCTGCTTAAGATGTTCTGTGTTTTGGATAGTTTTTATTATCTTTATAAAATGTTTTATTTTCTTCAGCGCCTTGGGTGTATGTGTAACGGTTCTCGTCTGGTGAAGGAGAAGCGGACCAAAATGCAGCGTGGTATTTTTGAGACATGTTTAATGACGATGAAAAAACACGAACAATACAAAAACAACAAACGGAACGTGAAAACCTATACAGCCTATCTGGTGACAACAAACACAGAGACAGGAACAATCACCCACGAAATACTCAAAGAATATGGCTGCCTAAGTATGGTTCCCAATCAGAGACAACGATAAACACCTGCCTCTGATTGAGAACCACTCCAGACAGCCAGAGACTATGCTAGATACCCCCACTAAGCCACACACCCAATACCTAACAAAACCCCAAGACAAAACACACCACAATAAACCCATGTCACACCCTGGCCTGACCAAATAAATAAAGACAAACACAATATACTTCGACCAGGGCGTGACAGTATGAAAGTGCTTTACAAATTAAAATAATAATTATTATTATTATTTACAAATCACCTTTCATCATAAATATCATTATTATTTGTAGGTTAGTCGGTGACAATTTACCCATGATACATTGCGATTTTGATGCTCTCGAACATAGCCTTTGCTTGTGTGGCCCACGGTTCCGGTATAGAATCACGTTTTCGACAGAATCACGTTTTCGACATACAGTTATGCTTCAGTACTGCAGTTTAACTTCTTGAAACTCCCCAAACCGGATCCGGGTTTGTGACTAAGCCTCAGGCTCATTAGCATAACGCAACGTTAACGATTTCTGAAAATCGCAAATAAAATTAAAATAATGCGTTTGCTCTCAAGCTTAACCTTTTCTTAACAACACTGTCATCTCAGATTTTCAAAATATGCTTTTGAACCATAGAAATTGACTAATTTGTGTAAGAGTATGCAAAGCTAGCATAGCATTTTGTGTAGCATGTAGCACGCAACATTTTCACAAAAGCCAGATAACCAAATAAATAAAATCATTTACCTTTGAAGAGCTTCTGATGTTTTCAATGAGGAGACTCCCAGCCACATACCAAATGCGCAGTGTTTCCTGAAAGCGTCTGTGTGTAGGAGAAATCGTTCCGTTTTCTACATTGCGCCTGGCTACCGAAACGAACCGAAAATGCAGTCACCTACAACGTGAAACTTTTTCCGGATTAACTACATAATATCGACCGAAACATGGCAAACGTTGTTTGGAATCAATCCTCAAGGTGTTTTTTCACATATCTCTTCATTGACATGCAGTTCGTGGAAGCTTGCTTCTCTCTGTGCCCCATGGAAAAATACTGGCAGGTGACTTTTGCGCACCAATTTCGGCGCAGGACACCGGGCGGACACGTGGTAAATGTGGTCTCTTATCTGCCTACAAATACGTCACAATGCTGCAGACACCTTGGGGAAACGACAGAAAGGGCAGACTCATTCCTCTTGCGTTCACAGCCATATAAGGAGATCATGAAAGACAGAGCCTCAAAAATCCTTGTCATTTCCTGGATGCCAAGTCATCTTGGTTTTGCCTGAAGCTCACGTTAAAGGGCACGCACAGAGAAGATATTTGTATTTCTGGACACGTCAGAGTGTTTTCTTTCGAACAGTAGCAATTATATGCATAGTCGAGCATCTTTTTGTGACAAAATATCTTGTTTAAAACGGGAACGTTTTTCTTCCAAAAATGAAATAGCGCCACCATAAGTGTAAGAGGTTAACT